>NW_019392913.1:570000-800536 GCF_000648675.2 Cimex lectularius | reverse complement strand
ATTTAGATATTTATTTAGAAAAATTCTAATCGCTCGATAAAGTCTTAGATTAAGGCTATAATACGTCAAAGATGGAGGTTACTTACCAGCTCGTGAAATTATCAAAACTGAATGAAAAGAGGTCCTTGACCAGAAGATAGCGCAGAACTGCTTTGAAAGATTTAACAATGGAGATACGTCCTTGGAAAGAAAGAAGGCCTCAAAACGACTATCAATGTGATTTATGAGATTCAAAAATCAACTATAAAATTAAATCAGTCATAAATACTCGCGTTCTTGCTAGACGATAGAGAAGGCCATTTACACCAAAGAGAGAACAGAAAGGAGTTGACCTTATGCCCAACCATCCAACCATGGGATGTGACATATAATCGAAGATCAGGTGTCATGAAAATTTGGGCATACTGGGAATATGCTAACTACGAAAGTGTTATACATAGCTAGTTTGTTCATGATGGATATTCTGAACACTACTGCGAACATTTAAGAAAATGGCTCAGTTTTGTTTAATCATAAAAGAATTGACCTTCCGTTGGACCAAAGGAAAGTTAAAAGATCTATAAGGAATGGAACCTGGTTTTGTCAAATAAATTCTTGGTTCCCACACATTGGTTGGCTCAGGTTTAGTACATTTCGCATAACGCTGGCATATACGATAACGCTAAATTTATTGTATACAAGTACATCAACCTTATAGATCTATCCTTCAATAAGGTCATATCAATTGTGTAAACAAACTTTTGGCTGAACCGCCCAAATAAATTTAAATTATAAAATTCTTAAGAGATTGGTATATAATATGGTTATAATGAGTATGTATACAGTTAACTAACTGCACTATAATATTTTAGTTTATCCCAAATTTGATAAGCTAAATGCTTTTTTCTAAAGTTTTTGACTATTTTCGTCCTCAATTTCACCAAAACAGAACTTGTCCCGGAATGCTCGATAATTAATGTTTACTTTGTACGTTAGAGCATCTACAACTATCATGTCTTCATCAATTGCCTAACTATCGTTAACAGTCAAAATAAAATCCATAATATCCGTGAATGGAGCCTTTGTTTACGAACTTGTAAGATGTAACTCTAACCTGGACTACTTACAAAATCCTCAGGGAACCTAACGTTAACGGCAAAATCTGGGATGAAAAGAGTCATCAAATAGCGTCAATGATATGAAGGACGTTAAATATAACGGTGACCTTGAAATAGCGGAAACGTTATGCCACCATTGAGACGAGGCGAAATTAACTCGGTTATAAATACTCCAGCGATGATTAACAACTGTTAATGTTACACATTTTTTTGCAAACAAAGAGTAGATCATTGAAATTAAGAAAGTCCCTCTTTTATAGACAACACTACAAATAACTTGGCTATACTTTTCTGCTAATTGACATTGCTATTGTTTTTAAAATCGTATTATAAAAGCAATCTCTTATTACCGACACGCCCACGAAACTTTCATTTCGACAGGAAACCAGCGATACTAAGAAGATTAAACTGTTTTCTAAACTGCTAATAAGTCGGTGGTTGAACATAATTGGCATATTAGCGTCAATTCGGAGGCAACCCCTGAATTCCGGAGAACAATCAAGTCCAAATTACCGAAACGTATAGAAGAAATAGCATCGAGATAGATTGAAAGATGACTGGTTTGAGGAAGTCAAATGATAATTGCTGTAACTCAAATAATCCTAGATGCGCCTGTGATAAACTCGAGCCGAGCTGTGGTTAATTAAAACAAATTAAGTCCGTGATAGGATGAGCGCCTGCTGGGCTCCATTTTAATGAAAGGGTCGTACACCAATCCTTTTTATAATGGCCAATTTTCTGTCGTTTCACTGTTGCGAGAGGAAGATTCATAAAAATCCCGATAATCCTTCCTGCCAAAATCCCCACATCGTAAAACTTTAAAAAATCGAAATTTGACTTGAAATTTACGGCGTTCCGATTATCGAAGATGATAAACTCGGTTTTACGATGGAACCTAAGCGTCGATTGTAATGAACTTACGGGGAATCTTCGAAAGACATGTTTGGTTTTGCCAAATCGTAAATCCCTTTGCCGTCAGTCTAACTTTATGAACTTGAAATGCAATGAATTTGAAAATGAATTCCTTGTAACAGAAGAAACAGTTTTATTTAATATTTAATATTAAAATAAACAGTATTTATTGAATATTTTCTTAAAATGCTAAAAATTAACACCTTTGCTTACGATCAAACAAAGATTAAAATCAAGAAAAGCGTTTCTTCAATTTAAAAGAATTGGTAATATTTTTTTTATAGTCTACGTGTGTTTACACAATCGTTAGAAATTACAAATATTATTTCTTAATAATATTTTTATAGCACTATTAAATTTTTTCGAATTTACAATTAATTACTGGAAATATGATTATTATAATTTTCCTGAAGTGTTTCTCAGGCATTGATCATTGGTTGAAGTTGAACGAACATTGTTAAGAAACACAAACATATTGTCAAGGTTTCAGCTGTGCAGCCGAATCTCACAAAATTTCATTCGAACCCTAAAGTATTTCGTCTGTTTATACTATTCTTGTAAATTATCCGTTGCTCAAGTGCAAATCGGAACATCGTGGAGGTCGAATTTTGAAACTCGAACATTCCTTCTGGTACTTCGGTGGAAGACGGATTGCGGGCACGGACCACAATTGTTCGAAAGAGTCAGAGCTGTTTAGAGCATGTGGCTGAGGTGGAACAAAAAGTGTCCCAAGAACCTTGCGCCACTGTTGCCCCAGAAGGGCCGTGGAAATCTCCCAGCATCTCGCGCAACGACCCCCCTTTCCCAAGATAAGCGAAGGGATGTTATCCGCTCCCAGCCAATTTCCAAACGCTTCAAACCATGCTGGTAAATATACCGAAAGGCGTAAATTGCGATCTGATTTACAAACCCAAACGGATTACCATGGAAAAAACTAGCAGTATATTTTATCATTCATATCGAACGAATCCAATATCTACAAATACATTTAATTTTCTTTCTTTTTTTTCGGCTTGCGTCAGGAAGGGAAATGTCAGTACGAGGATTAATTCATCTTCTAATTTACGCCGGGAGCCAAAAGATGATTAGGTTTTGATCGTCGCATCAATCAAGATGAAGTCGCCAATTCAATCTCAGCCAGGTCGAGTCATTGCCATAATTGATTTCATACCGGGTCGAGAAAGGACATCGGGACAAATGTCATCCCTCCATGGCAAAATTTTATTTTATCTAGGACAAATTTTAATTTCGTTTCCTATCAGGACTGAATGGTCATATATTCAGAAATATTGAATAACTTTTAACTTTTAACCTGCAGAATTATATATGGATTAGCAATCAATGATTTGCAGGTTTGCAACTATGAGCTGAAGGAATAATCTGTTCTTTGAACTAAAAATTAAATAAACGTTGAAATCTCCTTGGAGATTTCAACGCACCGATAGAAGAAGAGAATTGTAGTAAACAATCAGAGGCGACGAAGCTTTATAATATTTTTTTTAATTGTTAACAAAAATCTTAAAAATAAATTATATTTTGATTAATATAATTATTCTTAGGAAAAGTATGTTTGCAGATGTTAAAATCGTTCGTATCACTACATTAACAAGACATAAACTGTATTGAACGCGAAAAGCATAAAACATCTTGTCGTGATAGTTAATATTTCCGCGTCTTTTTTAAAAAAATACGCAGTTATGTGATATATGTCGGTTACGTGTGAGCATCTAGAATAACTCTTGCTGAGAAAGTGCGATCCATAAAGAATCTCGTTCTAAAGTCATTTTCACACGGCAAACATAAACCACCGTCCGGGTACTGGTATGAGAAAATTTTTTTTAGGGACAGTTGAAAACGTAGATACCTTTATCTTTTCATTGTTAATGCTGGTTCTTAATATGTCTAAGTAACTTTCGTTTTCTTTCTTTCCCCTTTGGATCGTTAACAGTGACAGACCAATCTCGAAGAAACTGCCATCCTGTTATCTAACAACAGTTCTACTTAACTTCCACTATCCCATCTAACTTAGTGGATCTGTCCGATTCCAAAATCAGCAAAGACAGACCTCCGCATTCCGTGCCTTTAAAGGGAGTAAGACGAACAGGACTAATTTTTGCCCAGCTGCTCGACAAAATTCTATAAAAGACTAATGAAGTCGACCACTCGTCTCAATCCTTCAACCAATTTGCCTCTGAACGTCCCTCATGTTTTGGTGCCGGATTTAAAAACGCCCCGGCTAATTCGTTAATACGGTAGCCAAGAATTTTAATCATTGACCGCCCAAAAGGGCCGAAATTCCCAAGACACTTCTAAAACTGTTTTAAAACCGATAATTGGATTCCGTTGTGCGTTTCTTTCAATGTGCAAACTTTAATTGGGTGAACTTCGTCAAAAAGCCAGTCGACTCTTATTTGGCGTTCGTATTTTATCATTGGTGGCTTTCTTCTGATTTGTGGTCTCATTAAAAGCCCCCTCCGGCAAAACGAGATCCGAAGAATCTTAGGATTATAAGTTTTTTTCTTGGACACAAAAACTCAATGTCTGTTTTGAAAGAAGTTATGCCTAATTGTATATTGTACGTACAAAAATAAATAATAAAACTGATTTTTTTCTCCGTATAGAATGGTCCGTAACCTTGTGCCAAACCACATTTTTTTCTCGTTGTTTAATGAACATAAATAATATTACTTTTCACATAAATTGATATTACTACAAACAAATGCAATAACTTTTATCATTTCATGACCTTATTGTTTAATTTAAGTGTAGTTTATTTTAGTTAAAATATTGTAAACTTTACATTTACCAATTTATCTTTTTGAAACGAAACCAGTACAGATTTCCGAATCCCAGTCTTGTGCCATACCGTATTTTGTGGAAATAAAAAGCAACAGCATTAGGAACCACTCGCCCATTTTTGTGCCAGAAGCTTTAAAGTGGCCGGTGGCTTTTTACTTTACAGTCTGTCAAGGAAAAATTTGCGACTCTTCGTCGTAAAAAAAAGATTCTCGCTCCGGGAGAAACGTTCCCATAAAAGATAATCTCCCTTAGCCGCGTCTTTGCAGCTACACATTAAAATACTGGGGAAAAGGTTAATGTTTTCATTTTTCATTGGAGGGCGTAATGTAAAATTCGGCGCAACAGCCGTCCGAGATAATAATACCTTAAAAAAATCAATAAATCGTTTTAATGAGCAAAAAGTGGGAGAGAGAGTTGTCTTAATTGACTTGGAGATTGCCTTAAAATAATAAAGAGATAGACAGAGAAATGGAAAGTGAGTAAGATAGAGATAAAGTAAGAGAGAGAGAGAGAGAGAGAGAGAGAGCGAGAGAGAGAGAGAGAGAGAGAGAGAGAGAAAGAAAGAGAAAAAAGAAATTCTAACTTGGAGAAAAAGCAACAAAATTTAAGAAATTAAATTTAAATTAGATATTAGATTTAAATCTAAGCATAATTATGTAATAATTTTTAACAGTAAAACCGTTTTGGACAAGAAAGTATGATTTATTGCAATAACCTATCAAGCAATCCTCAATTCAAAAAATCCGTGTAATGGTTTCGGAGATACAGCTGTGTAATTTTTTTATATTTTGAGATAAAAGATTTACGATACCATTGATCAGATTGGGAAGAAATTCACAAGAGAGCAAACCAGCCACTAAAATCACTTAAAAATTCATAAAAATTGGTCTCCAAAGAATTGACCACAGACAGAAAGACAGAAACGGACCCAATTTTGTTCAGAAAGGTCTGAAATGCAAGTGGAAATTTTAACTTTGGAGGACAACCATTTTTTCGATTTCCCGCATGAATAACAAGGCTTTCCTTTGATAGAACGGAAGCAAAAAGATGTTTTTAAATTTGAAAAAAAAATTTCTTTAATGTACTGTAATTAATTAAAAAAAGTTAATCAAAAAATCAAAAAAAATTTTATGAAAATAAAAATTAGCTTAATAAATTGGAATCATAAATCTAATGGATAGGCTAATTTCGATACGTCCGAAGTATCTTTTTATATAGACTTTCTTTAGTTTTTAGTTGAAATATGTGATAGGCATAGTCTTTTGCTAATAAATGGGCGATTAAACAAACAAATTCCACATTGTTATGTAAACGCTATATTTGGGGGAACAATGGAATGGCCGATAGGTGGTTTTCAAACGCTTAGACGAACGTAATTTATGAATATCAGATATGTGTGGGTTCTCTTTCTTCTTTTTCGGCCTGTCACCTCACAGTCCATTATCACTTATATCGGCTACCGTCGAGCAGTAAAATTCTTTTGGATCGCTTAATGAATATTTAGTCGTTTGAGGAAGCGGTTATAAAATTTGTATAAAAAAATCGTTGTCATTATAACGGTTCAAAACCAGTAGCCTTTTCCCAATATGTTAAGGAATATTTCATCGGCTTAGTTTTTTTAAAAGCTTTTTTTACTGTTTAAAAGCAGCATAACCGTAAAATTATTATATACACTAGTAAATATTTTTTCTATGCTAAGATTTTACTATACTACCTGAGCGATACATTGATTTTGCATTCTTTTAATGAAAAAATAATTAACTTAACCTGCAAGATTATGCAGGACAGCAGGTAAATTTTAAATTTGAAATAAGGGAAAAAATATCATAAAAAGGGACTTTGATTATATGATGCCATAAACAATCAAGCGTGACGAATTCGGCAGAAAAAAATTAAAATTGCAAAAATTATGGCACCGTTTCATCCATAATTTCATGATTCTAGTTGCAATAAATATCAAAACTAAAACATTACTAATAAACTTATTTACCTAAATCAGATTGAAATGTCTCTGCTTACATTTAGCTCAACGATTTTTTAAAATGCGATTCCCAGACTTTTTAATATATTTGTTATTTTTGTTGTTCAGGTCCGAAGAAAATGATGATTGCTTTATAATGTTGCCAAGTGATGATGTAGTTTAATACGTAACGTTCTTTAACGAAAGATTTTCAAGTTGTTTCCGTGATTGATTTGGCATCTTAGAACGATAATTATAAAAAGGTAAAAATTGCCATAAGGGATGATTCAGTGAAAATTGAATCTAAAGGGTATTGAACTCGACAATAGAAAGATTCTTAGGGTGCTGTACCTCTGTACTTATGGTTTATTCGTTTCAAATAATTACGGCCGTGTTGTCGTTGCTTTAGTCTGTGGGACACGTTCAGCTTTTTCGCCATCTTCAGTTGTGGATCTTGTCAGTCTTAGTAATACACAGACACACCAACACAGAAGGCGAGAAACCAAAACTCATCTGACAGACTAAAACTGGGTTATGGAGACCAAAATTATTAGAAGCGAATAAACTACACTAAAATAAAGAGCAAGGTTTTTGAGACTTTGTTGTTTATAATAGACTCGTGGATTAGGGTTGAAAAACAAATAAATAGTGTTATTGCACCAACACCAAGCTTTGGACAGTATATTTGATTTCTTTTTTGTTTAATCGGATTTAAAAATACCCATTCATTTTATTAAAAAACCAGATGGTTTCAGGACATATGGTTTTATATAAATATTATCTCCCATCCTGAATCATCATCCTAACGCTATAGTCTAAAATTTAAAACATGAGAATTTTACTTGGGTTTTTAAAAAAGCCCGTAAACGGCGGATTCGACGGGCTTAAAAACACTGATTTAACCAAGTTTTAAATATCCAACTATCCGATACTAAATCGTATTAACAGTAAGCTATCCCTTGGGAAAAAAAATTCAGAATATTTTACGGCTTGTACGATTGTTTTCGTGATTAACAGTTTATAATTTTTTATGGCAATGAGCGGAAAGAGCTATATTTTCTCGTATAGGAAGAAAAATATATGAATCAGACAGATTTAAGCTTGTAATAATCCGGGGATGGGCACCGATGTAGGCGTCAAAGGTTGCATTTGATTAATGCATCTTGCACATCTGGTTTCGCTCTAATACCACGAGACAGATTGCGTGGATTAAGTGCATTTGTTTACCTTTACCGCTAGCCTAATCAATTCAAAAACGGATTTTTAAAATCAGGGATATGTTTTGAAAACCTTTAATTCGAATTTCGGCGAGACGGAGATGAGTCCCTACCACCCATCGCGTTCTGACCCAGTTGGTCCTGAGCACGAAGAGGCGGGAAGAAGTCTTGATTGACACGTTATTAAAAATTGCTACGACTTGTTACGCGGCGGGATGATTTCGAAACTAAGCCCCAATTAAAACACAGTCGTTTTTTTATTGCGCAATTTTAGCCATAGCATCCTCCTGGCATTGTCAACATCACGGAGCGAATCGCTATTGAGACCCACTCACGCCAGTCCCGGTCGAATTGGTGACACACGACACGCATAAAACCGAAACCTCGAAACGGTGGTCGGACTGTCGACAAACCGGCTTCGCAATTCATGCTCAGTTGTTTAAACTTCATTTTCAATTTAAAAAATGCAGTACTAGACAAAAAAATTTGGTACTTGTTTAGTTGTACTTGCCCAGCGAATATTTTGTCGTATACAAATACCTTTTGTAGATACAAAAATGGACCAACATTTTGTTTATAATTAGTATTAAACAATAAATTTCAGTTTACGATTATTATAGGATTTATCTTTGACATTAGAAAAATATTGGAAGAAAACTCAAATTTCTCTACATATCTTTGAAAATGAGAATTATTTAACAATATGACTTGCTATTACATTTACAAAACAGAGAAAATACAACAAACATAAGATATTCGTGTGTATATATTGTATGTGTAGATGTAACAATAAAATTTGGAGGTCGTGAGATGCGGTCTGGTGTGATGTAGGTTTTAGAAAAACATTTTCTTTATCGTGCCAACGTTTCGATCTTTAATGAGATCATCTTCAGGGCTTTGGATTAATAAACATTGTTTCCATTTTACAAAAATATGTAGGATGGGAAAAAATTAAATGTACACAATGCTATAAAATTTTAGATTAAAAAAATTAATTTATACAGTGCTATAAAATTTTAGATTAACAAAATGAATTTATACAATCCTAAAAAATTTAGATTCAACCAAAGTATCAAATTTTCCAGCAATGTATAAATTCATTTTTTTAATCTAAAATTTTCGACATTGTATAAATTCAATTTTTTTAATGAACAAATCTTCTAGCATTGTATAAATTCATTTTTTTAATCGAAAATTTTCTAGCGTTGTATAAATTCATTTTATAATCTAAAATTTTATAGCATTGCATAAATTCATTTTTTTAATAGAAAATTTTCTAGCATTGTATAAAATCATTTTTTAATCTAACATTTTCTAGCATTGTATAATTCATTTTTTTAATCTAAAATTTTCTAGCATTGTATAAATTCATTTTTTAATCTAAAATTTTGTAACATTGTATAAATTCATTTTTTAATCTAAAATTTTCTACCATTGTATAAATTCAATTTTTTTCACATCTTACATGTATTTGTAACATTTAAACAATGTTTATTAATCGCAGGCCCTGAAGATGATCTCACTAAAGATCGAAACGTTGCCACGATAAAGAAAATGTTTTTCTAAAACCTACGTCACACCAGACCGCATGTCACGACCTCCAAATAATCCAAATTAAATAACGGTCACTAAACATCACACATGGAACAATAAAAGCATTATCGTTATTATTTGATACATTTCAAAACAGTTTAAATAGACGATTCGGTCTATCGGTTACTAGTCGTTAGCATAATGATGATAACAATTTTTTTCTCCAGTTTACTGATAGAAAAGTAAAACATATAAATATTAAATGCAAGAAGGAATGCACGAAGTTGTCATCAGAGTCAGCGATCATTTCATCGATAAGTTATTTAATATCTTCCTGAAACGAAAATGGCGAATAAACGACTGCATATTTACTTTGTCCACGCAATTAACATAAAAATGTTCATTAGAACCGTCTTTCTTACGATTTCCAGTTCGAAGCGTCTCATATATTAAATTGAAATACTTCTGACGAAGGAATCCGATAGATTGGTAATTGAGATCATCCGAGAATGTCGTGTAACGTTTACACTTTATAGTCTAAATAAATAAACGAAATATAGTGAGGTTTTTATTTTTCTAAAATGGCTTTAATGCTATAGAACTTATCATTATATCCTTTTTAGTGAGTCCTATCTGTTTGCACAATAGTGTTATTTGTCTAGATTTGTTCAATTCCTTTATAAGATGCCCTTGTAGATTGTTACGACGGTTTTTAAATAAATTCAATCGCAATAGGAGAAACATCTCGATTTAGAAACTACTAAAGGTCTACACGTTCTTCAAACATTTTGTGCCGACGTCATGTTCGAACATTTTCAATGTCTCTAAAAGCTATTCTGTATTAATTGCAGCAATGCCTTAACATAATCAATGTGTGCGGGTCTACAATGATAATTAATTTTAACAAAACAGGCTTTAGCATGGAGTAACATTAATTTTTTTTTAAATGTGTCTTAATGGAACCTCAGCGTAAAGTGCAAGGAGGATAGGGTTTCTTTCAATATGACTTTAGCAGCAGGAAAACAATTTTGACAATCCACGAGAGCCAGATGTTCAACATGTTCCTAAATATTCTATTCCGATTTTGGGCAACTTGACTTTTTTTAATGTTATATTTTCATGTTACTGCATATTTCACTTAATTATTCTTTTTATCTAAGGTTTTTGGTCGAGATGAAAAATTAGTGTGTAGGATTCGAACCCACGACCTTTGGCTCAAACGCCGCTCCTGTAGCCACTTGGGCTATCGTGAATTCGATTGCCTCATACACCAACTTCTGATCTCAACGTACAACCATTCGAATTTTTCCTCTTTTTGCCATATTTTCATCTCGACCAAAAACCTTAGATAAAAAGAATAATTAGTACGGTCAATTATGATCTCTAAGCAAATATATATATATATATATATAAGCAAATATGGATTATTGTATATTACAATTAATTAAGGATTTAGTTGAGATAAAAAAGTCAATGGCACGAGCGGGATTCGAACCCACGATCTTCGGCTAGATACGCCGTAGCTCTACCACTTGAGGTATCGTGACCTCGATCCACTCGGACACCAACTTCCCATCTCAACCCCAACTTTTGAATTTTCCCTCCATTTTGCCATTTTTCAAATGTCGTGTAATCGGATTGGATTCTCGGCTCGCTCGTACCATTGACTCTTTTATCTCAACTAAAAACCATAATTAATTGTAATATATTAATTGGTCAAGCGGACCACGAAATTAGTACATTTAATGAATTAAAATGAAGTAAACTTCACTAAAGCTCTCCGTGCCCATTTCATTTGTCGCCGAGAATCCAATCCGATTACACGACATTTGAAAAATGGCAAAAAAGAGGGAAAATTCAAAAGGTGGGGTTGAGATGGAGAGTTGGGGTCCGAGTTGATCGAAGGCACGATAGCTCAAGTGGTAGAGCAGCGGCGTATCTAGCCGAAGATCGTGGGTTCGAATCCCGCTCGTGCCATTGACTTTTTTATCTCAACTAAAAACCTTAATTAATTGTAATATATTAATTGGTCAAGCGAACCACGAAATTAGTGCATTATTGTATATGTTGACAAGATGCAAGTAGATCGGAATATTGCTTTACATATGGTTGGAAAATAAATTAAGGAAAGGCAATTAACACATCAATAAAACCACTGCCTAGAGACGTCTAATTTTCACAAAATCAATACAATTAATCACATGCAAATCAATCGTAAATAATTATACATTTTCTAATTGTAATCCAGTTATTTTATTCACGAATGCGTCTTTGATCGTCTGAACTGTTTACTTTTTTTAGTCTAAAACGGACGAGCGGAGACCAAAAGGAGAACCCGTATTTCTTTCTTAGGAATCTTCCTAACGAGCCGACAATTGCATGCCTAGTTTTTCGAGGGTTACATCACAAAACCAGAACCTCGTGGGATATCTGGACGAAACGTAAAATTCGATCGGCCAGTTTTTCCCTCTTCGGAGGCGGATAACGGTCTTCTTCGACAGGACTTTAATTGGTTCGCCGGCTACCGTGCGGCTACTGAAGAATGAAGAATTCTTGTTCAAATATTTTTGGACAAGCGAAACCACTTAGGAGGGCTTTCCTCGAGACGGCGACACCGTTGTTTCGCCTTTTTGTTATTCCGATGATATCAGATGGTTCAAGGATGATGGGCCTTTCAAATGTGTCCTACGCCTCCCCCGCGAATTTCAGAAATCTATAAGGGAAAGATTGTCGGTGCCGGTAATAACCGAAACATTTTCTCCTTCGGGCCAAGGACTCGCATGAATAATTGGCAATGATTATAAAATACGTGAATGCCGCTTTTTTAAAGGAAGTATCGAACTATACTATGATCTTTGTGAGAAGACACTGCTATCACGTTTCATTCACAACACCGAAGTTGATGTATTATACAAACAAAAAATAACATGAAACCAGAGACTTTGAATTGCACTCAGTGTAACATTCACCCAGAAGCCTCAACTTTGCCAATGCGTTACAGAATATTTTTATAAGACACTAGAAATTGCTCAGATTACATGACATAAATACTTTCTCCATGGGAAAAATCATTTTTGAACATTGAGCATAATTTTTTTAAATATTTTGTGTCAAATGCTCCTAATTTATTTTATATTTCTTTATCGCATTTATGTTTAAAAATGTAATTCTTCGACAATTGCAATATCAATACATTACATGAGTTCATCGGGTTAAGGCGTTGACACGGCTCATCACTGTAAGGTAAAGGTGCCGGGTTCAAATGCAGGGCCGCTGGATGGTTTTTTTCAAAACCAACGAGACCCCGAGGGTTAGTATGAACTCTACTGTTGCGAAGGCTTGTTATATCTCAATATACTGATGAAGTAAATTATTATGAGGCGTGTTGATACCCGATAAGGAATAAAACTAATATCTGCAATTATTTTCTTTTTCTTCTTAAAAAGCTCCTATTTTCCGAAATAATACAATATTTTAAATAAATATCCATCTACATATTTAATCTTATACACTTTGTAAATACTATCCAAGTCGTATAGGTTGTGATCGTACATCAAGACGTTTTCTCAATTCACTGGAGCGCCTGATAAAAATATCCTGGACATTTAACACCAGTTAATATAAAAGGATGTGTTAAAATAGCATTATTTATTATGTTTTGCCATTTCAGGTATCATTTTTGGAAAAAAGTTCAGTAAACGTTGGACCACGTATTTTCTTATCTGGTAAGAAATATATTCACGGTTCACACTTTAGAGAAACTTATCGCCAGTTTGTTTACAGCACGGGGAGACATTAGGTGTTTTTTTGTTAATATCATAAATCGATTAAATCCCATCCAGTTACAGTAGAAAGTCCCGGGTCTGAATAGGGTCCAGACCCGGCGGATTTGCATTTTTGTACATCGAAGCCCGCCTAATGAAGCACAATAAAAGTGTGGGCCGGTTGGAAATAATAAATAAAAAATAATGGGTCATTGTAGGCGGTTGGGATTCGGAAGGGCAATTACTCGGAGAACCGGTTGCATCCTGGGGGTCGCGTGAGATCGGAAATAACGCCTCTGAGTAATTGCGTCCGAGTGGATAACGGTGTAGGTGTCTGCCGGCCTAGGCGCCCCGGAAGGAGATCGATCGAGGCCATTACGAACTAAAAAACAAAAAAAAAAGTATTAATTTTATATCGGGGGCATGTTTCTGCACACTGCCCTCAAAATATTAAACGTTCGGCTTTCGAGTCTAGTTTGAAAAAAGAAATTTTTTTCGCAAAACGCAACAAAAATTGCTGCACATGGGCTGCGATTCGACTACCCTCTCTTACATATTTAATCCAAAACGTTTAAAAATAACCAAACCTACTAACCTTTTTAATAGAAACAAATCCATTTGGTACATAAATCCTTGAATTTTAAAGACATTCATGCGAATTTTATTTTCGTCGTTCTCGAACAAAGGGATATATGAGTGTCTTCTTTTCCCGGTTCCATCGTGCCTCCCACGATACAATCGATCTAAGTCGACATCAGACTTTAGCGATCCTTCGGCGGATAATGTCCGTCTTGAAAATCCCAACAACGGGCTGAATATCAAAAGCCAACTCCTACGCAATCCTCGATCCTTAACGCCAAAGAATTTTATAATGGCAGGACAAAAATGACAAATCTCCGACACGAGAGCAACTCTGCTTGCGATGCTGTGACCATTTATACAATAAAAAGAAAAAACATAAGTCATCAGTTTATACCATTTTGCATTAAACGTGCTCTTTAATGGGTTTATTGTATTATTTATACAATTCTTTGTGTAAGATGCAAATTTAATTACAATTAATAATATAAACTCGTAAAAGACCGTCATTTCACAAGAGGGGGTGTATTTATGAAAATGAAAGAAACGAATCCTCTCTAATTTGAGTTAAGGACACGTTAGCGATTGTACTATTTAAATTTGGGCCCACCCAATTAGTATTGTTTTCACTAACAAGGAGGGGGATCTCGATGATATTACCATAGTGCTCATCAATTATATGCCGGGATGCAAATGACATAAGAAAAATGAAAGTCGCCAAAGGACGCGCGATGGCAGGAGGCGATATTGGGCCGTCACATGACTAAAAGCCGTGTTTATATTAAAAATGCAAATGCTCAGGAACAATAGGCAGTTTGGATTCACCCGCATCCGCCTTAATGCCGATACGGTTTAACGCGATTAAAACATGACCGTATCAATTGCGTCTTGAAATATCAAGGCGAGTCGACTTTCAAGTCAGATCCCATATTTAGAGGGATTAGTGCCTCAAGAGCACTTTACCGGCGATGATGGCGGGCCGGCGTACATTTTAATTGCCGGTTCGCAACGATGGAGTGATCCCATCGGAAATCTCTCTCTTTCGGCACACACAGGAAGTGTGACGACGGGTAAAGAGGTGAAAGAAGTGACAATGGCTTTTTTTTTTATTCCCGTGAAATTGGGGCTCGGGCTCGAAATTGGGTGTGATGTGTATGCGGGAAGAACGGGTTTTTCACCGGCGGCTCTCAACAATTACGACAAAAAGATAAACCTCAGTCACAAATCGCTTTTATGCTTCTGATGCAACAAAAGTTTTATTATTAAAAAAAGCGGTGACATAGGTTTGATAAAAAGGAAAGTTACGAGAAAATACGTAAGTAACCAACAATGAATTTCGTGGTAATACGAAATAGTTTTCCCTGAGACCATGCAAGTAAAACTTTCAACTTTCGGAATGTCATCCGTTACAGTGATCGTTTGCAATTGATTATCAAAAACGAGAAAGACCAGGGACACAAGGCACTGAACCATACCTCTGTCGATTTTTAATGCTAATTTTAACACTGATATTGGTTATTTATTTTAATTTTTAGTTATTTTTGGAATGGAGTTTATTTGGTAAATATTTGTTTATGTCCTAATAATATTTGCATATTAATTCGAAAGGGTGAAAGAAATATCAATCACCTGAAAGGAATATCAACAAATTGGTAAAAATAAAGAAATTATAAAGTAATTTTAAATACAGTGGTATTATGTAGTAATATTATAGAGATAAAAATTGAGAACAGGTAAATAATAAAATAGGGAATGAGAAAGGCAGAATCATAATAAGACCTACAAACATCGTGTAATTTCTCTCTCTCTCTCTCTCTCTCTCTCTCTCTCTCTCTCTCTCTCTCTCTTTTCTCTCTTTCTTGGTTTTATCTCTCTCTCTCTTTCTTTCTTCGTTTACCTGTCCCTCTTTATTTACTTTATCTTTCTTCCTTCGTTTTATCTCTCATTCTTTCCTTGCTTTATCTCTCTCTCACTCTCTTTCTTCGTTTTATCTGTCCCGCTTTATTTACTTTATCTCTCTTTCTTTGCTTTATCTCTCACTCTTTCTTTGCTTTCTCTCTCACTCCCTCTATGTCTTCGTTTTCTCTCTCTCTCTCTCTCTCTCTCTCTCTTCGTTTTATCTTTCCCTCTTTCTCTCTCTATCTCTCTCGCCTCTCTTCTTTATCGCTTGTCTCTCTCCCTCTTTTTTCATTCTCATTCTTTCTCCTCCACCTCTCTTTCTTCGCTGTATTTCTTGCTCACCCTTTCCCTTTCTATCTTTTCTTTCTCTTTTTTTCTTCGCTGTAACTCTTTCTTTCTCTTTATTCGATTCTATGTAGCTATTCCTTCTCCCTCTAGCACTTTCTTTCTTTTATTCTAATTCTTTCTCTCCCTCTTTCTTTCTCCTGCTCAATTCCTCACACGCACTGACCGAATAGGAAATCAGAAATCTCTTGGCTTCAATATATTTCCAATGAGGCAACAACAGAACATTTATTGTTTTTTAAAATAGATTTGTCTTAAGAAAATTACTAAAAGCATGTATTAATATTAACTCTCTCTGGAGATAATTTGCATGCAACAGAAACTCTATGGATGGTAATATCCGTATGTATTTATATATCGATAATTTACCACCAAAGGAACTATGAAATTTTTTAGATTTTATCAAAGCTAAGAGCTGAATCATAACTTCTAGCAATAATAATATGGTATTGTTATCATGTAAAAATGCGTAACTTCAACACGTAGGGAGACTGCGTGGAAATAAAACGAATTGCACATCACAATTCCGTGTAAATCTTCATTATTGTGGAGATTGATGGGATGAAGATAGGACGGATGTCAGCTGTTTAACACCGATAACATATGCGCCCACGCGTACTTATAATTTATTCTTTGTAAGACTCCCTTTGTTTCATTGTAGCGCGATGCCGACAAGCGACTGACCACGAATAAAAAGCGAAAACAGGCCAACAAGGAGTTAATTATTAATTATGAACCGGCGGAGATGAACCTATCAGTCATACGTGAATCTTTCCTATCTAATTATTTCCCAAAATTCCTTTAAAATATAAAAAATGACCGGAATTTAAGCTTTAGAATATGAACTACGACCAAAACAGTATGTATATATCTCCCAGGCTGGTTTAATATAATTATTTATTCATTTATTTATTTTATTTGTTTTAGAGTTTAAGAGATTTAAGAGAGATTTAGGTGAGTGAGAAGGTGTTTTGATCAGACGGGTGGCCGGCAGGTGGCAGCACGGCCCGGATGTAGTCCACACGGTGTATTAATTATGTAAGCGACCCATCTGGAGAGCACGCATTTGCTTTTCTTTCCGCTTTCAATTGTCGTCACCTGATTTTCACAGACGGACGAAAAGTTTTCGTCTATTTGGATGAACGGCGGACCCGCTTTTTTTTTGCATCTCTTCGGCATAACTGTTCATGGAGAAAATATAGAAACACGTAAAAAAAATTGACGCGAGATTGCAAAATGTTGTTTAACCTTGTTTTGAAAATTTCAATATAATTGCGCAGGGTGTGGTCCTTGAGGACCCAGGAAGCAATTGCCGTAGAGCGTTAAAGTCACTGGGAGACTTGAACACCGTAAGACAGTAGGAGGCGTTTATTTCTCCGTTTGACAAATGACAACTAATATATAAAACCAACACATTCATTTGATTTTCCAAATTATTTAAACCCAAATAACATACAAATAATCTTTAAACAGTATGACATTAAAATAGTTGAATTTATTTAATTTCACCTATTTTAGTTATGCATAAAAGGAGAATTGAGTGCCACAAGAAATGTTTTTTGACAAAATTTCCAAAAGACTTCTACTAATCGATTATGATTTATACAGTTATTAAATAAAAGGAAGTAATAAAGAAAAGTTGTTTTGAAGTCATCTTAAAATAATAGGAAACATGATTTTAAAACGGTAATTATATATTTTAACAAGCTTTATGAAATAAATAAATAAACTAAATGCTTTGCTATCCTATATATTGGATTATACTGGTTGTTAAACTAAATTTACAATCATTATTCACAGCTAAAAATAAACAGGGGACAAGTTTGCTATATAATCCAATTATCCTTATATGCTTTTTGGGTGAGAAAGAAAAAAAAATTTATAACGTTACGCAAGGGTTTTCACATTTTTACATATACGGAGAGTACGTAGCTACATGTGTTTTTGCTCCCTCATTGCTGTTGAATTATACTCGTTAATGGAAACCCGGTTTTGTAATGATTCAACTGAGAACTTTTTTCTACAAGGGTGTCTTTTCCAATCCTGTTTAAACACTTCCACCATTTAAAATACATTCTAAAATATTGGTTAAATTTGAACATTACATATACGAAATGAGCGGTTTTTGCCCATTCACCCCTGTTGAATTACACTGGTCAGACCGAAATAAATTAATTGCGTATTAATTGAACTGCTCACTTTTTCTCCATGGGACTACTTCTCAAATCCCTTTTTAAAGACCTCCGTAATTTAAAGCAAACTCTAAATTAGTAGAAAGATGTGAAAATGATCATCCCTTTATCAAACATTATTTAATAGATATTAACTTCTCTAAACCTAATAACTACAATAAACCCTGAAGTATTATTCGACAGATTTATTAAAATATTATGGAACATGTGAAAAGAAAATTCATTTAAAAAGTTTTTTTTTATGTTTACATCTTTCATTACAATTTAATTTTAAGCCAATTCGTGAATTATTTATTAAACATACGTCAAATAAGTTTCAAGTACTCAAGTGCTTTTTTCCCTTTGCTTTAATCTCAAGAAAGGGTTAATTAGCAACTTATAAGCAAATACTCTCTGTACGAATAATTGGTAAACACTTTTACATATTCCAATTCGAAAACATTAAAAAATTTCAGTTTTACAGGATTGACGTAATAATTTGGCTTTATTTGCATTGCTATGTGTTGATGCATAATAAATACTAAATATATACACAACGATAAAACTACCAATATTTCTAGTATTACATAAATTTATATACATAAAACTGCGTTACAGGTAGCTTATATTAAGAAAAATAAAGTTTAAATAATTTAAAAAACTCATTTTTAATCCGATACATCGAATCCGGTATTCATGCGAGTGAAATTGAGAGTGGACTGTATTATTAGCTTAACCCACTAACTAAATTTACATTGAATGTGATGCGTGTTGGTCATTCCCCCTTCAATCCCACGACGGCGTGCCATCCTCATAGCATATTCAGTTATGTAGAGGGTGAAAGCAATTTCTTCGGGTGCTTTATTGGTTCTACTCTTACGGGCGGGACGGGGCGGGCCCACGGGTGGGCGTCTTGTTCGCTTCCCCCGCGGAAAAAAAGAGCGAAACGAGGAGAAATTAACAACCGTTATTAATTCTTTCACCAAGCGAACAAATGGCAAGGAGAGATTGTTTGTACAATTATTAATTTTTTATATATTATATTTAAAAAAATGGTTTAGTTAATCACAATTAATCCAAATTGCGACAAGCAAAATGCGACCTTGTTATTTTGCATACAGGTACATAGTATAAATATTAGATGATATAATGAGTTAAACCTGAAAACCACATTTTTCTATTACACACAAATTTAAATTTTTCAATATTATAAAAATATTGCACTCTCAACACGACACGCAAAAATGGCACAATTACACAGAAGACAAACACTTTGAGCCCTGAAGATGATCTCAATAAAGATCGAAACGTTGGCACGATAAAGAAAATGTTTTTCTGAAACCTATATCACACCAGACCGCATCTCACGATTTCTGAATAATTTACACATTTTTAGCGCCAAAATTCAAAATGCATATTTTACGTTTAATAATTCTTTGGAAAAAAATCGATGTAAATGGTTTTTTCTGTTATAACAATAGTATAACTTAAACTATTTGTTACAATATTATGACCAAAGAAAAATAAAATAACCGTCTACATTTTGTTCATTGCATTGTCTATCTATAAAAAGCAAATTTAGATTTCATTAAGATTAAATTGCAAGATACATCGTCAGATATTTTAGTTCATTAAACTACTAATTGACAAATTAATTAAGTACAGAGTTAAAGGTCGGAATTGTTATGAAAACATTTTGAAACTATCCTTTAGGATAATTAATTTTAGATGAAGTCGTCAAACTTATTTTCTTTTATACAACACTACAATGTTATCGTCGTATAAGGTTTAAATTCAGTAACACTGAAAAATTAAGTCTTTTATCCATTAAAATATATTTTTTTTATTATTATCTCTACAAAATGTTTTTATCTGTGATATCTAGTATTTTTTATTTCAATTCCTGTACCGTCAGGATTTTCGGATTCCCTATTAGAAATTTGTCCAAAACTGAAATATACATTTTCTTTTTCAAAATTGATCTAATAAATGGATACTAAGTTGTTATAATAAAGGGTTTTTGTTTATTAAGAAACTAAATTTGTATAAAATGCGTTGTTGAAATTTTACCTTGTGCGCTAATAAAATATTTGTACAAAATTTTATTATTTGACAATAATGTGCCATAAAACAAAAACCGTTAAACTATATACAGTATTAATAAAATTAACGTTGGAAACAATAAAAATTAATTAACCTTACTGTATCTTATTATTGAAATCTGTCAAAAGAACAAAATCGGCTTAGAACATAAACTGCGTAAAAAAATTGGTTTAAAATATATTTTTACTAAAACACTTTTTTAACGATAGTTTCAATTAACAAACTATTTCTCAAAACGTTTACAAAGTTGATGTAATTTTTGAGCATTTAAAACGATTACTTTGTAAAGGGGAAAAATGAAAATTGCACGCCGCCGTGAAAATATAAACAAACCACCTAGTACTCATAAAATTGCTCTTTCATTATTGATTTTGTAACGTAAACAATACGAAGGAAAAAAGTGATTTTTTTAAACATTAATCACATTATGTGTACATTTACTAATCTCACAAAATCAGACTAATTACTTGTTTATTATTAATTAACTCATTCATGGTTCCACATTCATCACGATTATTCTTGATGCTTCTCACGTTATATTTTATAATCTTAGGTATTTCATGATTACCTAATATATTTGATTAAGACATTTTGTTTTTATTTATTATTTTATTACTAGTGTGGAAATAACACTATGTGGTTGCAAGCTTTGATATAATCCATTTTTCACACTTCACTTAAAATTATAAGGTATTTTTCGATCCAATACTTATTACGTTTAAAACTTGTATATATAAAATTTAATGATTTTTAACCATACCGTTTAATTGCTGTAAAAGCAAGGAAATTAGTTACTTGGCTTACAGTTTAAAAACGCTAAATGTTAACGAATATGCTCATAATCGAACTTCAATTGAGCATGTCTCAATCATAACCAAATCGCCAATTTTCTCGACTTAATGTAAAAAAACTAGCCACGCTCAATCCAATTGATACCACACTATTTAATCAATTAATCTTTTTATGTAAGGTAATGGTTGAAATGAAAAAGTTAGTTTCACGAGCGGGATTCGACACTAACTTTTTCATTTCAACTAATACCTTACATAAAAAGATTAATTAATTGAAAGAAATTATTTGGTCAATCAGACACGAAATATAATGGATATAATATTTAATAATTAGATATCGGAAAAAAATTCCCAATTTACGGTAGGATAATTTTTATTTTTATGTCTGAATTAGATGAAGTGTAGTACAATTTATCGCGTATCACAATTTTTTTAATACAAATTAATAATCGGAAATGCCCGAGCAGAAGCCGAAATGTTTTAATTTATTTATTTGCATTTATCGCAGGTGATATGCGAAAAATTCATGTACCACTTTCCTGCCTGCAATATGCCCAAAGAACCGTTATGCAAATGAGACTTTTTGATTGAGACTTTATTATAATTTTTAACGAAGCGCCGCCTATTTCAAAAATAGTCGGGCCGTCAGATAATTTTGAAATTATCAATGTTCGAAAAGTTGTTGGCTTTACTACATTTTTTGAATTATCCAATCTTCGAATTTGAAAACAATAAAAAAATGATGATTACACTATAGTATCTACCAGTATTTTTTTAAGATAAAAATGTCTCGCGTCTAAAGTATATTTATCATATTGGGTTTTCATAAATCATATTACTATCAATCTTAGAATATTTAGGAATGAGATAAATATAAATTCTCAATTTTGGCTGTTTTTCATTAAAAAGTTCAGGAATTTGAAAAATAAATCAAGTTAAATTTGTGAGATATATTTTTAATTGGGATTTCTAGTGAAGCTTTGCAGCTCAGTAAATTTTTCTAATTATTTTTCAATTTATCTTCTTACGCTTTATCATGTTTATATATTTTAATAATTTACTGTGCATTGATGGAAAATGATTCAGTGTTTTTTTTTCAAATTCATAATATCGTATGTATGAAGATTCTATTAAATTTTAAATTAAACGTATAAGAGTGGCGAAGTTTTAAAAATACGAAAATGATATTGGCATGTCGATAATATCTTTTTTATTGTAATTTCTAAAAATATTTTACTGTCTAAAAATTTTAATAATTGAAATTAAATAATTGTTTTTGTTTATTATGCACAGAGAAAAGAAATAAAAACTTTGAGAATATTATTAAAAAAATCGATTGTTTAAATATATATATTTTTAAATAGATTTAACGTCGAAATTTTTATCTTAAGAAATAAAAATTTTATATTTCTGTTTTTATTTATAGTTTCGGTTGAAGTATATATATTTTTCTTTGATAACACCCAGGGGACACGGGGAAATTTAATCATGATTTAATGCAGTTCAATCATGCAGAAGGGTGACACGGACGCCCGATCAGCGTTTTACGCCGCTTGTTTCACTAGCGAACTTTTGAGAAACAGGCGACAAAAAAATCGGTTTCCAGTGAAAAACGAGTCTAATTTTACGCAACGGGATTGCCTTCAGGTGGGACATTGTCCCTCCGATTTTTCACGGTTTTCACTTTCGCGGACCCCGTGTTATGAACGCTTTCACGTCGGAGATGCACTATTTTATTATCATTGTCATTTATATCGAGTCATCGGTTTTATATTTAAAAATATACATATATTTTTTTTTTTATTAAAGGGTTGTTTTAATTTTTATTTGGTGAGATAGTTTCTTACCTTGCTACGAGCTGATTTTGACAGCTTGTCCGTTCGTAGTTCTGCCGGAGAAGAAAGTGATCGGCGATAAACGAGAAGGGCCGAAGGGAGTCAGAAGAGCAGGAAAGTAACCAAGTGAAGCCGAAGAAGATGCAGAGGTCACACACGTTCACTATCCACAGAGGGACTGAGCCTGGAGGAGCTGCCCCACCCTCGGGATCCTGAGGCCCACTCTTCCTTTCGTCGAGTGCCCCTCCATGGGGCGATCCCGGGGCCCAGTGCCCCAGTTCGAGGGGCGTGGACAGGGTGGGGTTGCTCAAGAGGGTGCACACTGATGAAGAGGGGGCCGGCTAACGGGTCCTTAAACTGTTTCCTTTCAGTACCGCTGGCCATACTGCAGGGGTTACGTCGCGCCCCTCCAGCCAGACTATCGTCGTCTTTTTCGACCCAAGTCCAACTTTTATTATACACCATGAAATTTCTCCCAATTCATTTTATTATCTTATCAGTAAAATACGACTTTATTTAACCTGATTACAAAATTACTTGACCTTATTGAAGTTCTCTTAACGTGTTATCAAAGGAGATTTTTTTAGCCATTCTGCGTAATTATGTAATGTTTCTTGGATATTTTTAAAACATTTTAAATAACTGTATATATATATTACTATATAAAATAGAATAAATTGAATTTACATATAGAGATAGATCTTTTTATTTTGAGCCTTCTTTTGATTATAACTCAAAAACAAAAACTGGACACTTGTATTTGTTTATTTTCATTAATAACTAGGTATAATTATTAATACTTGATTTGAAACTTGTTTCCCATTTTAGAATGTTACTTATCCTTGCCACTCTTTAAATTAAAGAAAATTAGTTCAATTTCATATCTTTTAGCCGGCTCGTTGAGTGATTAATAGGTTTTTTCAATCGTTTTCATTGATGAAACAAAAAATTTGAGTAATTTTTTTCTCAAAAAGCAAGGTTTTAAGACGAGAAAATCTTCCTCAGCAGATGCTTTGGAATCTCGAAGTAGCGTACGTTCCATAGTCCAAGTCCTCGATGTGCCGCGTTCTACCATCTGGTCTACACCGGTTTAGGGCCACGGGAACTGTAAATCGGAGAGGAGGTAATGGTCGACAGGTACGTAAGACGGCTAGAGGCGATCGTTTTATTGCTTTTACCGTCGTTAAATGGTTTCGTTGACGGTCAACTCCACACCGTCCCTAATGCAAGGATGAACTTTACAGCAGACAACAGAAGGCTTCATGAGAATAGACTAACCTATAAACGTCCCGCATCAGGTTCTCGACTACTAGAGACGCACCGAGTTGAAAGGCGACTATTCTAAAATCAGCATAAGCTGTTCTCTTAACAGATGACCGGGATGGTTTGTGCGTAAGACGTGGAGAACGGTTTGCTTCATGTGCCATACGTGAGTCAGAGACTTTTCAAAGACAGTTAGTTATGGTATGAGATGGAATCAACGTCCATGCCCGTTACGAACTGCCATGTAGAATACTTTGACTTCGCTAAGGTAAATTGAGGAAGTTCTTCTGGAAAGTGTGGCCTCATTCGTTCCATTTGTTGGGTACAACTTCATGTTACATCTGTGTATCTTCATCGTTATATTAATTTCAACATACTCATTTTAACTTTTTGGAAAAAATAGTTCTACTCACGGATGTTTTAAAAAGCTAACCAGATTTCGAGTATTAAATACTCTTCATCAGTAGCGAGTAGAATTATCTTTTCGAAAAAGTGAATTCACTACAAATAATTTCTATTCATTTCAATGTACACCCGATTCAATGAGATCAGAAATCGTGAGTTTTAATAAAAATTAAAATAAATAATCATTTAGTGGTAATTTAAAATTTAACTTTTTCAATTAATTAATCTTTATGCAAGGTATTGGTTGAGATAAAAAAGTCAGCGTCACGAGCGGGATTCGAACCCACGACCCTCGGCTAAATACGTAGCTGCTCTACCACTTGAGCTATCGTGACATCGATCCACTCGGACACTAACTTCCTATCACAACCCCACCTTTCGAATTTTCCCTCCTTTTTGCCATTTTTCGAATCCCACTCGTGACGCAGACTTTTCTATCTCAGCGTTACATGAAGATTAATTAATTGAAAAAAGTTATTCGGTGATCGGACCACGAACTCTAATGACTTTAAAATTTAACTAACAATTTATTACCTAGTTTTTTTCTTAATAACGCATATTACTTCTTATGGCAACGCGGAGTGCCTTAAGTCTCTAGGCATCGAGTGAATAAGCGATCGGATTTCGTCATGTGCAACAGAATCCCAAGCTGTTCAGCGTTTGCTAGTTTGTTGGATGTCTAATCCTTCTCTTTACCATTTACTGATGAAGAAGGTGGTAGTAACACAAGGTCGTCGGCGTATCAATAAATGTTAATCTTTACTCGATGTAACGATAATCAGATAGAGTTAGTTCAATTTGATCAATGTCTTATAAGGACTGAGAAAATAATAAGAGACTTAAAACTTTGCCCTGTAATACCCCCTTCAGATACTGGATTCCTTGAAAGAAAAGGGACTCTTCTTTTTTGGATTTCATTTCAAGAAAGTGAGAGTAACACAAGTCGTCAACGTTACATCAATACATGTAAATCTTTCCCTCTACGTATAGTTCCGATAGAGTTAGTGAAACGTTTGGTGATATCGGACAAGAACAAAAAATAATAAGGGACTTAAAACTTCGCCCTGTAACATACCGTCAGATACAGGAATTCATTAGGAGGAAAGGGACTCTCCTTCCACCAAGCTAACAGCTTATCATATAAAACCCCTAATATGTAATATTAATTTTTTTTTGTTTTTTTACTTTTAAATAAATTTTAAAGTTTTGAATTTGCAGTCAGATATGTTAATTTTGAAATCATATAAGTGATTTTAATAAAACTATATAAAATACAATGTAATTTTGCTGATTTATTCAAATTGATCGTAGTTTAAATATTTCGTTGTTTTTTTTCCATATATCAGATGTGAAAGTTGTTTCGTTCCAGGTCTTTTATTGTTCCAGCTCATCCCTACATTCAAAACTACTTGCAAATTCTTTTACTCTTTATTTATTTGTTTCAATTCTGAATGTCATCTTTTACCCTGCGAGCGAAATCGCGACCTCCGTTCGTCAGCTGTTGCAGGACAAAAGCGGTGACTAAGGACATCACGTGGCGTCCGTCTCAGGGACAGGGCTGAACAACGGATTGTTACACTTCTTTTAAACGCATGAATGATTAAGACGAAGCCGTTTCCCGTTCTCGGCAACCTTGGGGCTTTCTACATCACAAGGAAATCATTGAAAGCGTCGGGGGGAAAATGTTATTCATCCAAATTAATTGTCTTAACGGGTCCCAACCACATCGTTTCTGATAAACTTTATAAAATACTTGTTCGCTTTTTCTAAATATGATATATTTTGTACGCGTTTGAGTACAATATTTTATTATTAACTGCATTTATTTAGAATTGCATAACAGTAACCGCGGGGGCCGCGGTAGCCGAGTGCTTAGCGTGAGAGACTCTCGGCTAGTAGACCCCGCGGACGTGTGTTCAATTCCCGCCTTCGCCTAAAAAAAAAGTAACCGTATAAAAATTTGAATTCTCAATTATAAAATTTAGTTTAAAAAAATTTCAATGTAAGTCTGAGAGGCTTTTCAATGTAGCTACTCTTGTCATAAATCATCAATGTTGAAGTAGGGGACCAAGACTTTGCAGAGTATGAAGTGGGACTCGAAGACAAGCTTGCCTCAGTGTCACTGGAGCCATGGGTATAGCGCTAACTGCTGCTTTGGCTGCGTTGTTAAACCTGCCACAATTCCATATTCTTATCCAAGAGAAAGCCAGAGCAGCGGCTCACAGGCTCATAAATAGACAACCATCTGGAAGGATAGGCCATGTTAAGGAACAATGGAATCTGAGGGAGGCGATACTGGCAGATGCCACACTAGGCATGTCAATCGATGGCACTACACAAAACATAACTTCGCCAACAAGTACCCAGGTACTATAACCAGAAAGGGGAGAATAGGCTGAAGGACCTCTGACGTGTAATTTCTATTGGTACAATGACGCCTAAAAACTGATAGAGGCGCGGTAGCTGGAGTCCTCGGGATTAATCGAAAGATTGAGCTGACTTTAAATTAGGTAAATATACTATAGTTTTCCAGTCTGACATCATGGCAATCGTACACTGCGCCAGAGAAATAAAAATGTTAGGAAAACATTTCAGGAAAATTGCTCATTTTCCCATTTTTTCTGACAATCAGGCGGCATTTAAGTCCTTCGCTTCACGAGAGTTTATAACAAAACTCTTCTGAAACTGTATGGAATTGCTGGCAGAAATCAGTGACACTATTGATCTGTCTCTGGCAAGGGTCCCTGAGCATTCTAGACATAGAAGCAATGAGAAAATGCTCGCCAAAAAAAGAACCAATATGAATTCTCTAAGCCCGAATACTATTGAAACCTGGCACCTTACCATAAAAAAAGGATACATCCAAAAATAGATTCTTAATGAGTCAAAAACCTGGTGAAACAATACCCAAGGCATGAGACAGGCAAAGAGATTCATAAAAGGGCCAGGATTACAAAGGAAAAGGAATTATGTGAAGGTAACCGCTACAGAACCAGGATTTTGGTTGGATTCCTTACAGGGCATCTAAGAAAATACATGAACAGGATAGAAGAACAGACTAAAGAAACAACTGTCAGAAAAAAAGGAGACCTCCGAACACATGTTATACTTTTGTGAGAGTGTATATACGTGTAGATCCTCACAAATAGGAGAGAAAAAAACGGTAAGCAAGATACTGCACTTAGCTGCAGGAAAAATTAAAATAGAGGAGCATAATAGGTCAATAGCACACTCAAGCCTTGTGGCCACCTCTTTTATCCATATACCTATCCTTATCGGTGTGTCTAAATAAATTATATTATATTTTACGTATTTGAAAACAATATTTTATTGTTAACTGCATTTATTTAAAATTGCATAATAGACAACAATCTAAAGATTAAATTTTTGTATTAGTCTTAAAATATTCAATTTTCAAAATTTGCTTACAAAAAATCTTAATGTAAATGTGAGAAGGTTTTCAATGGAGGTCAATGCCATAAGGTTTTTTTAAATTAAATTTTAATCACTTTTTTAAGCCATCAGAATTTGAATATAGAGAATTTTTTAATATTTTCAAAATATTTTTCTACTTGTCTTTTGAAGTGTAGATCTTTCGAAAAATATATATAACAAGGAGAAGGTTGTATGCCTCCTCAAACACCAACTCGAGAACTGTTGAATATTCGAAAATCTAATATCCAATATAAATTTAGTCTAAATGTGACTCTCCTTTTCTCGAAATGAGAAAGATGTCTTGGCAGATTTTCTCGATGTGGCTTATGTCTACTTCTCGCTGTCGTTACACAAAAGCACCATTTCCTTTACATATTACCTAACCCTACGTAGGTACTAAGCTTCTCTTTCCTCAGCCCAGTCATGGAGTACTTCAAGGTTGAATTATAGCTCCTGACCTTTTCCAGATATAATGCTGGTACACCTAAACATTTTGACATATCTCTTATCTTTGATGATGACACATCCTATCCTTTTATACAGATCTTGTCAGCAATGTATTCTTCTGATAAAACCAATATTGCAAAGAAAAGAGAACCAAAATCAACACAGAGTCCATGAATGTCATCTTCACCCTCCATACAATGACCTACCCTATTCATCCCTACGATTTGACAGTAAGGTGCCATTAAATCTTGAAATAAAATTAAATACAACAAACAGCTCAAATCTTATGAATAAAAAAGTTAAATCTTTGTATTTTATTTTATTTACTTCATTTAGGATAGGTTGGAACCAATCAGATCCATGTACTTGTAAGATTTTGAACTATTCCATTTTAATAGTTCCACACATCCTTAATGAAATAAATTTTAAAAAACTGGAAAAAAAAGAAAATTTTACTTATTTATTTTTTAAGTTAGTTTCTAAAAACCAATTAAAATATTATTAGATTTCATTTCAAATAATTAAAGCTAGTAGGTAATTAGGAATTATTATATGTTTAAAAATCTTGTTCCTCTGCAAAAATATTCGTTACTTTGTCTTTTTTTGAGTGAAAAATATATTTTTGTAAATTTACACTTATTTTGTTAAATTTATTTAACGATTACTATTCAAAAACATTTTAATGCTTTGTATAATATTTATAACAGTTAAAATCTTTAAGGAGGTTTACTGTTTGAATCTATGTAATCAACTTTTAATATGGTTTGAAAAAAAAAAAAAAAAAAAAGTCCTTCGGATAAAATTCAGCACACTCGTGTACTCATGTTGAAATACACACCGGTACTTGACGTTATCTTAAGTTATGGTCAGACGGACGCCAAAATAAGAGAGTCCAAAGTCCAAATATCGAACGTCGTTTCATGTCCCATTATGCACTACACACCCGCGGACGTGACGATTTCCTAAAATATATTTCAACTCGACATGAAGTGTTAAATTAATGTTTTTTCCGATAAAACTTGATGTTCCCATGTATAAATTTAAATGGACGATATATCTATCATTTTGACGCTATGCGGGCTTCATTACAGGAGTGTAGAAAGACCAACATCTTAACGTTAATATAGTAGAAACCCATCAGGCTATTGAGCAAAACAAATTAGAAGTTTAAACAAAATTATGAAAATAAAATATTGATAATAACAGATAAAAAGCTAACTGATGAACGCTATAACCGACTAGTACAAACGACAAAAAAAACGACGTTAACAGAGCAAATGCCAATGCATCCATTCATTAAAAAAAAGAACACAAGTAAGAGAATAACTCTCCAGTTAGTAAAAAATATTGAGATGGCTGAACAGGACTATTAGATAAGAAATAAATAAAAATGTAATGAAAAAGTATAGTATCAGCACGAGGCCGATATTATGTGCAATATGTAATAAGTTAAGCTATAATTTTACTTATTGTCAATATACATTGTACAAGAGCAAATCAAATGGGTTGATACACATACTTATGTTATTAGATATAAGTAAATAGAACGATATTTAAAAAGTCGTAGAGGCAACAGGAAGGATGAAAAATATAGTTATATGGAAAGAGGGTCAAAGATATAGTGTGAGAAAGAGATATTCAGAAAAAGAGGCGGAACGTTGGAAATAGAATGAGGGAGAGGAGGAGAGAGCGAAAGAGAAAAATAAAGTGAAAGAGATAGGGAAACAGAGAGGAAGAGACCCAGAGAAGAAAGAGACATAGAAAGAGAGAGAGTATGTGTGTAATAGAGAGATAGAGAACAAAGAAAGAGAGATATAAAGAGTGAAAAAAATTATATAAAAGAGGGACAAAGAAAGAAAAAGAGATAAAAGGTAGAGGGAGGGAGAAAGAGAAAGATAGGCAAAAAGATAGAGGGAGAGAAAGGGAGAAAGAGGGTAAAAAGATAGAGGGAGAGTGAACGGGAGAGAGAGAGAGAGAGAGAGAGAAAGGGAGGAAGAGAGGAAATGAAAAAGAGACTTATAGAGAAAGTGAGACAGAATAAAATAGTGTTCTGACACCGATGTCCTTATTAAAAAAATGGATTAAAAAAATATTATGAAACATTAAGATTTTCTCTTCAAATCCAATCTATTTTTTCTTCCGTATTTAATCATATTTCAGTCATTATTATGAATGTATATCATATTTACAGACAAATACTCCTGACACAGTAATGTTACATTTTTATAGTATTTTTCCTAATATAATGGTGACTTCGTTGCAAGCTAGAACTCATATGAAAGTGAAATAAATGACATTTAGAATATTAATTCAGAAATAATTTTTATTTATGAAATATATGTCAAAGTAAGTTTCATATGTGCCCAAAATAATTCTGCGTATTGCTGGAGAGAGATATATGGAACATTTAAAATTCATTTTTTGTTTCTTTTGATTAATTTTCAACCGGTTCAGAATGATATTTTGTTTTTGAAAACAATGCAGAAAATAATTTATGTGAGTTTCTTTACAACCTACCGACTTCGGCCTGTACAGGGGTGGTGAGTTTAAAACTATCTAGTTTCAGATTTTTTGAAATATGGACGTTCGCTTAAGTCAGGATACCACCTCGTAGGATAGGTTTACATTTTATTTTCCTTGTAATGGGTTTGGTTGGGATGCTTAATTTTTTTAGAGAATGAGCACAGACCCGTAAATCATGGGAAGGCCGTGAGATACGCTACCACTGGGTTAATGAAAGGCTCGCATGCACGTGTTTACACATTCTAGGGGCCAGTTAACACTCCCGATTCTTTGCGATTACCGTAATCCACAGGTGAATGGGAAAGGGCAGCCTTTTCGGATTCCGAGGTATGAACTCTGAACCCAACTCAGACGTCTCTCAGACACCTCAACAATTAGTGTAAACAAAGGGGAAGATTTCGTTAGGAACCGCGTGGAATCCATGGCAAATTCTTCGGGAGTTGTAATTAAATCCATTTCAGGCCTCGGCCCAATTGTCTGCCCCACGATTTAACGGACGTCTGTCTTTTTCCTAATTTTGACTAAGGTAAAGCACGTAACGCCTCCAAACTACTGAAAATTAACTCTCTTCACTTGAACTTCACGTAATCATTACTGTGGCTCAACCTACTCCGCATGAGGAAATACTAGACAACAAACTTTACATTTAACTATTTTACCTGAAAATGAGCTTTATACTATCCTAAATCAATTTAATATCCTGAGACTTTCTAAGAATAACAGAGCCGAACTTCTAAATATAGTAGTCTATGTATATTCCGTTACGTTCATACATCTTTTAAGTATAGATGTTTTTTTTTAATTTAAAACAGTATTAGTTTTAATTTAAACCAATTAATTATTCTTTTATTTTTACTTGATTGAGATGTCTTGGTCTTGATTGAGATGAAAAATTTAGAGTCATGAGCGAGACTATGTTTTTCATCTCAAAGAATAATTAATTGAAATAATTAATCTGATCAATTATGCCCGCTAAACATATATGGAGTAATTTAATTTAAGCAATTAATTAATTAATTTTAATGTTTACCNAGAGAAAGAGAGAGAGAGAGAGAGAGAGAGAGAGAGAGAGAGAGAGAGAGAGAGAGAGAGAGAGAGAAAGAGATGGGGACAGAGAGAGAAAGAGAGAGAGACAGAGATACGGTTTAATATCGTTTGATTTAAAAAGTCAGCCATACAGATAATGCGATAAAGAGAGAAACTTGAATTGATTTGTATTTTGATATTTTGATCAATCAACCAAAATTTTGAAAAATCGAGAACCAGATAGAGCAAAATCTCGATAGAATAAAAAATAAATCCAATATCAATTAGTACTAGAAGTAACGATTAAAAAAAGCGAGAAGAAAAACATGATTATACAAACATTATAGATATTCTTTAAAACGGATTAAAAGCACTTCAAGCATATATATTTAAAAAATCACCAGTTTAAGTTTCAGATATTCTTATGAGTATAGTTTAACGAATTTATTTTATTGAATTGTGACATGTTGCTACTCGATAGTACAAAGCAAGTTAATTTTATACAATAATAGATTGAGAAAATAATATTTTACATGTCAGGTGTCAAACAATGTTTGCTAAATTTAACGAAACGTGAATAGCACAAATAAAGCTGATAGAAATAAGAATTTTTCATACATATGCATTATGATTCAATGAAAATAAATCACTAAACAGGACTAGGGTGTTTTCGATTTTCTTAAATTTATGAAAAATATTGAACTTATGCATTTATTTACAAAATCAATTTGATTTCCAATAAAATGCACGCTAGAAATCCTTCACTTTACGTTACCTTCACGGTAGCAGATTGGGCTGCTCCTAATCTAGGAAATTGTAAAACATAAAACAACCAAAATCCTCTAAGATTCGGTTTGTTTAATTATGAACTTCCTGTTATTTTCAAAACATTTAATATAGACAGATTTCGAATCCTTGAATATGTAATAACAGGGCCAATATACCAAAATAGCTTAGAAACCAATATTTTGTCCCAATATACCAAAATAGCTTCGAAGCCTGTATTTTGTTATGTTCATATTTTCCCTTAAGTATACCCATTCAAATTATTTGAATGGCATGCTATGAAGAAACGTTGAATTATATTATTTTCAACGGATGAATGTCCTCATGCTATTTATCACGCGTGGCCCATCTAATTTTGCCGGTTTGTTATTAACGCTTCGGTTTCTCATGTTGTCGGTTTCCGTAACATCGAGACGCGTGTCACGAAAAACCCAACAATCCTGGTTAATAATACATCCCGAGTACTAATTACAATTTTACAGATTGGGTTTTCAGGATGGATTTTGTTCTAGTATTAATACTTTAATTGTCGGGTTTACAAAACATTACTAATTGTCATCATACTAATTACATTTATTGGTTAATACTTCCGCAGCAGCGTTAGCGTCAATTCACACTGTTTGAAGAACACGCAAATCGCATATTCTAACTTTTTCCCTTTTCTTTCTCAACTTCGTATGTAATGATTATTTAGATGTCGTGAGATGCGGTCTGGTGTGACGTAGGTTTTAGAAAAACATTTTCGTTATCGTGCCAACGTTTCGATCTTTATTGAGATCATCTTCAGGGCCTGGGATTCATAAACATTGTTTAAATTATACAAATACATATAGGATGTGAAAAAGTGAATTTATACAAGGCTAGATATTTTAGACTCAATCAAAGTATTTGTACTAACTCAAAGCGTTCGTTTTCTGTATAGATGTGTCATTGTTGTGTGACGTGTTGATAGTGCCAGTGAGATATTGATGTTTTATGTACGTATTCATTTCAGGTATGAATATTCTTGGTCGTCGACGTGGTGCCTCATCTCCTGAATTATGGTTTAAAGGATTGAAGTGAAATTTCCAATATCTCGATCGGGCAAGGTGGTTATGTGAAATATCATGATCGGGCTTGTTTGAAATATATAAAGAAATATATAACTACAAGAGTTTTACACGGTAGGGTGGAGCAGGAGGAGGGTGGTGTGTCTAGGCTTGAAACATGGATTGGTGGTAGAAATTATCTAACTTTTCTGTGCTGGTGGGATGGACAAAACAGAGGTGGTACCCCGGACGGCTAAAACACAAAGCCATAAGCTCTAAGCAGTTACTAATATTATTATAATAGGGGTATTCACGATCTTTATGTTAACACAGTTAACTCTGTTAGGTCGTGTTAGATCGAGAAAAATGATGACGTTGACTTGTAAGAATCAACTAGTTAACATTACTCGATCTAACAGGCCAGGGCCAATGTTAAGTGTTACGTCGAGAATGTAGTAACATTGCTATCCGTTAGGTAAACAACATGGCAGCCATGAATTTAACAGCTGTTTTTTGTTTACACGTATTTTTATTATTAAATAGGCATTAATTAAATCAGACTAATACATTTCTTTTGTTAATTTCTGACCTATCCTTATACTCTCATTCATAATAGTATAATGTATAATACATCCCCTATCCTATAAAGTTGTAGACTGTTAGACGTTAGGATGCAAGTTAGGTATGTCGGCACGAATTGAAGCATGTCATTTGTTAGTACTTTTCGAGTGCTTAAATAGCATTTTGAATGAGAGTGTTGATTTATTTTCCTTTTTTATTGACTTCTGGCATCTTACAATTTAAAACAAAACAAAACCACAGCAAACAGCAACAAGACTTCAAGGACTGTTATAGCTTTATTTTTGGTTTTACCAATCGCCACGCACAGCATTGCGGAAAAAATAACGTTTAACATGCTAAGAAAAGAAAGGAGCATTTATGAACTTACTGGACAATTTTCTATTCGAGTTAACATGAGTCAACATCTTACAAACATCGTGAATGCCCCTAGTGATTTCTTAACCAGCTTTAATGTTAGTTTCATACGTAAATTTTATGTTGAACACAAAGTAGGCTGGAGTAAGATCCTCAAGCATAAAAAGAGCGGCTACACCTTTTTTATCTTAAAATAAATAAATTGACTAACTTTTGTTAGTATTTGTTATTACTACATAAAAAAAAATTCAACTCTACTCTCAGGAAAAGCTATCTAGGTTAGTTTTTAACATCACTTTCGATGGGAACGAATGTGTCCAGGCTCAGAGAAATCTAACTCGCCAAACTGTCCTCATTCCCATTGAATAAATTAATATAAAAAAAGTCTTCTCAACGTTACGACAAAGTTGAAATTACATACTGCGCCTGGAACTGTGTGTTACTGTCAATCGGTGCCCGTCAATTCAGGAGTGACATGCGGGGAGGTCTGGAATAGCGGTTAATTGTCCATAATTAAAACCGACCATTTCTCCTGTCCAATTTTTTGTGTCTAGCGACATCGATGCAAATACAAACAGCCAATTGTATTTATATTTCTTTTCTTAAAGACAAGTTGTGTTGAGTTTCCTTGAATATATAAGCAATAATGTAGATTTAATAAGAGTTCGAGGTATTATATGAGTAACAACTAAAAAAGAGAAAATCCGTTCTATCACTGATTTCATAGTATTAAGGAAGAACATTTTAACCCAGATTAAGGATTGGTTGTTGTCGATCAACTGTAATATTCGGTTTTATTAGGACCACAAACAACAAGGGGAATCATATGAGATATTCAAAGTTATGGGTGTCTCAAATATTATTGACATACGAGTCCAACAGTTGAGAAACATTTGTAATGAATATGTACATCATCCAATCCTCAAAAATAAAACTGAAGAAATTTTTTTAATTTTTATTAAGGATAAACAAACTAATCATATTAATATGGGAAAAATCCACCACGTCTGTGCACTTTTCACCACCATTTGCTTAATTAAAATAAACTTTTGATGGCGTGTTTATGAGTGTATGACGACCAGTTTTGACTCACAAAATTATCCTAAAGTTGGTAGTTTTAATTTGAAGTTTGAAAAAGAAAATTTTAATTTTTAACTTGAAACATTTTTTCTCATGAACTACACATTACGTGTGGTGATTAGTGAACGTTAATCGATAATTATTCAGAAATCGTGAGATGCGGTCTGGTGTGATGTAGGTTTCAGAAAAACATTTTCTTTATCGGGCCAACGTTTCGATGTTTATTGAGACCATCTTCAGGGCCTGGGATTTACAAACATTGTTTACATTTAACAAATACATTTAGGATGTGGAAAAGTGAATTTCTACATGCAAAATATATTTTTTATATTCAATCAAAGTATTTCTACTCGCTCAAAGTGTTTGTCTTCTGTGTGGTTGTGCCATTCTTGCGTGTCGTGTATAAACATAAAACAGCAAAATCTCACTGACACTCTCAACATACATATCGCTATAGACCTTAGCATCTTTCAGAGCTGATTTTTTTCTCGTTGGCTCACAATATCTACGGCTACATTCAACGCAGGTAATATTTTCCGTTATCCGTGATTTTTTGCGGAAATGATCTAGGTAACTTTTGTTTTAAATCTGTCGAAAAATTGGACCTGGAGTGAACAAGAAAGGTAGCCAAGAAAACGCCAAAGTGGTACGAAAATCAAGAAATAAAATAGTTACGAGAGAGCTGGAAGTAGACCTTTATATAGCGCTGGATGGTTCTAAAATAATAATCTGAATAAACAAAAATAATTGGTTTTATTTTTTATGTCCGCACGAAGTTCACAAATAGGCTGAAGAAAAATTGATTTGAAGGGAAAATAATATAAAAGTGACCAAATTGTTGCAATGACTCTCTTCTACGGTAGCTATGAATGCTAATTACAATCATTTAAAAAAATATTTTCCTTGATCAGAATTTATTTTTTAAAACACCCTCATAGGCTGAAATACCTGAATTATTTAAGCAACTAAAAGTATAAAAACATTTTTGTCTTGTCTGCTCTTAAAAAGTGAATTTTTATAATAATCATCAATGGACAAACAACAGATCGGAAAGTTTTTGTGTTCTTCTGCCCACAAGAAAACGAAATTTTTTTATTATAATAATTGCATTTTTTGTAACATTCATTAGCATCACAATTGTAGAAGTTAGAAGCAGAAATAGGCGGCCAGGTTGGTCAATTGTGGAGGTGTTTTAATAACCGTCTTCACGTCTCATTAGAAGCCAATTCACCTGACCTTGCACTTTCGATTTTCACCTCCGGGTTCTGTTCAATTGACCTAATGAGTATTACGAATCATTGTAAAACCGCCTAAACTACACAGAAAAATAAATATTTAAACATTTACTGACATGATTATTTTATAATGTTAATGCGTTAAAATTCTTCCTTTTCTTTTAAAGTGTAATATACATTTACTAAATTTTAATTACTATTTTATCGATATATAAAGATAATTAAGATTTAATTATAAAGAAATTCAATGATTTAAAAAAATTAAAATGGTATTTTTTCTTATTCTTAACAATAACTAATTATTTGGAGGTCGTGAGATGCGGTCTGGTGTGACGTAGGTTTTAGAAAAACATTTTCTTTATCGTGCCAACGTTACGATCTTTATTGAGATCATCGTCAGGGCTTAAAGTGTTTGTTTTCCGTGTAGATGTGTCATTATTGTCTGTCGTGTTGAGAAAAAACAAACACTTTGAGCGCAGAAGATGATCTCAATAAAGATCGAAACTTTGGCACGATAAAGAAAATGTTTTTCTAAAATCTAGGTCACCCCCGGCCGCATCTCACGACCTCCAAATAATCATCAAGTAACGGTCACTAAACACCACCCGCTTAACAATAACGTAACAAACCGTGAATTTTTGATGTAATAACTTTTCAAAATGCGAGAGTAGCAAACATATATACAATGGAGTGTTCGTTTCAAATAAAGTTGACAAAAATTATGGCGAAAATGCCGAAAGCTAAAAAAACATAGTAATATTAATGCAATAAAACTCTCCAAATATTTAAAAAAGTTAAATTGTACAGTAATCATTTTATGACCTCTCTAACATTTCTATGTCCTAAACAATAAAAGGCGTGGAACAATCTCTATTGTGCGTGGAAGGAAAACGATTTTTTACTTACTTGCTGATAGGGTTACATCGTAAATTATGTACAATGGTCAGTAATTTTCGATAGAAGACTAAGGCTAGATTAGCTATGTTGCACTTAAATCAATCAGTTTCCAAACAAAATTGCAATACTATGTCATTAAGTAAAAAATGCTCTTCGGAAGTGCATATGGCCAAACGCAATAACTAATTTTTTTTTTTTAAGGAAATATAATCAGTGTCCTGTGCTTTGTCTTTAATAGATTAAAAAGACACATCAAGGTTTGTGGTATTTTTAAGGCGAAGTATATCAAATTTGGAAGTTTATGGATCTTTAGTTCACCCAACAGGTCCCACAATTTTTTTCTTGCGAAATGTAAGAAACTCCAACAAAGACGTGAAATTAATTGTTATTTGACTAAATTAGTCAAACTCATCTCCTTGAACGATGTGACTCTATTCGGCCAAAAATCTACAAAGTGGACGCCTGGACGTTTACGAGCTTATCTATTTAAACTATATTACCAGGGGATAACACTAAGTACAAACCAATGTGAAAATATCCGTATATTTGAGGTTTTGTCAATTTTCATAAAAATCAGATTATACATTTTTAGTTTCAAGAAAAATCTGTCAGAAGATAAATCTTGACGCAATTCGTTTCCGCTCCACAATTTCTCTTTCTCTCTCTCACTCTGTCTGTCTGCTGTCTGTTTGTCTGTCTGTCTGTCTGTCTGTCTCTCTCTCTCTCTCTCTCTCTCTCACATACACTCTCTCTCTCTCTCTCTCTCTCTCTGCCTTTCTTCATCTCTCTAGATCTCGAGATCTCTCTTTTATAATTTTATAGAATAAAGCTACTAATGAAGAATATTTGTCAACAATTGCCATAGTTTAAATTAAGCATTTGTGAGATGGTAAAATGGACTTGATACGGCTGGAATGTTCTATTATTGGCAGCCGATAATTTTATTTCGTATTTGTAGAGCGAAAATAGAGAAACGGAAGTTGAACCAGCATTCAGCGGTTTACCACACGAATGAATTCCATAAATGATTGGCCCCCGGGAAGGTCGATCGTCCACCCGGAGCGATGGGGAAATTTAAATGAAGCATAAACGGAGGAAGTGAAATGAAAGGGAAACCGGGTCAGTTATATGTTAAATATTTATATGTGCCTAAACCTTTTTTTTTGTTTTGCGGGGAAAGTCGGGATCAATAGATGCCCCGCGGCTTCAGAACTTATCTCCGGCAGCGGAGCGATAAAATCAGAAAACAGGGAGTTGGATGGCATAAACAAACTAATTATAATCCCTTCTTAAATTTCATTTGTTATCTCAGCATATAATCAGATGGGTGAATATCGGAAAGGTTTGATTGAAATTTATCGGCAGGAGAAACCGAACCTTTAATTCCATTTAATTTATTTACCCTTTATGGAAAACACTCCCGCTCGTTTTGTACAATTTTTAAATTCAGTTCATGTTTTATAGAACTGAACGATAAATATATCTTCCACTCATTATTAAGCAATTAAAGCTTCTCGTTATATAATATGATTGTATAAAAACGAGTATTTCTTTTAAAATATATACAATTTTTTTCGAACATTCCGAACATGTGTGGAAGTACTGACCCAATTTAGATTCATCTGTCCTGTTAGTTTTTATAATATAACGCAGTTCTATACATTATAAATATACATCTATTATATTTAGTGGTCTGATTGACCTTTTTATGTAAGGATTTGGTCGAAATGAAAAAGTTAGTGTCACGAGCGGGATTCGAACCTATGACCTTCGGCTCAACACGCCGCTGCTCTAACCACGATAGCTCAAGGAGTTAGAGCATCGGCGTATGGAGCCGAAGGTCGTAGGTTCGAATCCCGCTCGTGACACTAACTTTTTCATTTCAACCAAAACCTTACATAATAAGGTTAATTAATTATAAATATGCTTTATTTGTTTAATAATTGCAAATATTTTATTCAGCATAAATTGCAAGAGTATTCTAAACAGAAGAAACCATTGAATTTAGAAACAATAATTAAATTGTAAACTTTCCTAGTTTCGCTTATATTGTGATAGCAAAATATCAAACATTTAACTAGTACATGTTTCTTTTTATATAGTTAGGAGGGAGAAACCAACTATTATACTATTAATAAAAATATTTATTAATTTCACTAATTTCGTGGTCCGCTTGACCAATTAATACATTACAATTAATTAAGGTTTTTAGTTGAGATGAAAAAAAGCTAATGGCACGAGCGGGATTCGAACCATGATCTTCGGCTAGATACGCCGCTGCTCTACCACTTGAGCTATCGTGACCTCGATCCACTCGGATATAAACTTCCTATCTCAACCCCGTGGGTTCGAATACCGCTCGTGCCATTAGCTTTTTTTTCATCTAAACTAAAAACCTTAATTAATTGTAAATATTTATTAATCTTTATTTTGCCATAATGAAAAATACAAAAGATAAAACAGTTTTATCGATTCAAAGGCTACTAATAAAACAACGTTAGTACATAATTATAAATTATTTGTTACTGTTCCATTGCATCCTGCCTTCCATTAGTATAAATATTAGTGCTGAGATCCAAATCTAAATTTCTGAAATCTGTTAGAAAGATATGAATTAATAATACTAAGAACAGTTCCATTGTTGCCAATCTTAGATAACTTTTTAATTAGTATTGTATGGATGAGAGTAAAATGCCTTCTTTATGTCCAAACAAGAGTCATAATTGTTGAATAATAGAGTTAATCTTTATTTTTTATTTGTTTTTCTGATTATATAATAAGAGTGTCATCAGGGTAACAACGATTTTATCAAAAATGATCAATTTCGATAAACTTTAATGTAAATAAGGAAAAAGATAGGACCTAAAACTATACCCTGTGGCACACCATATTTCATTGATACTAGTGTGTGCTTCAGCGATCCAATTCTAATTTCTGAAACCTGTTAGAAAGATATGAATTAAAAGTACTAAGAACAGTTCCATTGTTGCCAATTTTAGATAACTTTATAATTAGTATTGTATGAATAAAAGTAAAGGGCCTTCTTAATGTCCAAACAAGGGGTCAAAATTGCCCCTTACCTACATACATGTTATATCTTCATTCTGCTTCGTTGTTTTCGCTATTTTCGTAAAGGTTCATTCAATTACCAGGCAACCATTTTTATTTATAGTCATTTCGGTATGTTTGTTGATTCTCCGTCAGTTTTTCAGATGCTTGGAGCCTAGGATAAGTTTCAAAAATCCTTTTTCAAAACAATAATTTTCATGGAACGGATATTTAATTTTGGTCGTCGTACCGTTTATGGATCGTTCCAAAAAGTCGATTATTTTAGGTATTCTGTGCTTAATGGCTATGGGCACAATCTAGCCTCCCGTTTTAAAACTCGAACAGAACAAATTTTTTCTTTTTTTTTAATTTTATTTGACTTTGGAATTAGTTCGATAGAAACTGTCGCTTCCCCCACGAGTAATCGATTTTGAAGAAGTTTCTAAGCCAAAAAAGTTATTTTTTATAATTCTGTTTATCTTTTTTTTTTTTAAACAATCAGTCGTCTCTTAGCCCTTACACTCAACAATAAAATATGCCTCTTAATTACCGGTTGGATCAATCCAAAGTTTTCTTTTACGCCCACACTCCGGTACATCCCGACGGTTTCAGAATGTTTGATTTGTGACTATCGTAATTTGACCCCGCGCATACGACCTTTCCAGCATACATCACTTTTATACGACTGATAGTAAAAGTCATTCATACGGCATATTGTAACAGCCGGGACGTCAGTGTGAATATGAACGAGGCGTCGTGCTCACGTTGCGCAAATAAACTCAGGTGATCTACTTGGAGTGATTTGCATCTAACCTGGATATAAAACAACCTAAAATGGTTTCAAATAAATCCAAATCTGATAACAGAAGAGCTCAACGAAACGTATCTCTATATAAAAGAAATAACGCTAATAATAAATCCTGCCGTAAATCAGCGAGGTGCTGTATATTAATGAACGTCGGACAGTCATCGTTCATTAATTCCAGTGACCCCGCAGCTCGGTGAAAGTGATGTTTGTTTATTCATTGAGGAATCTGCTTACAATTTGATAACAGTTAAACAGTCATTACCGATTCTTTAGGCACGTTCTTAACCCCCTTATGATAACGATACGGTCAAATTTCACTGACCTCTATTTGTTAAGAATTGGTTATAATTAACATTTTTTCACATTATTTAAAACCTTTTGTTGAACCGTTACACATTTGAGTGTATTTTGAAACGTTTGTAGAATGATGCTAAACTGTAATGAAGTAAACAATGGACGTGGTGTAAGTCGCTTCACTAATTATTTTGTCAATATTTCATCAGCCTCTCTTCGAGGAGGTCTACAATGATTTATGATTGATGGATGATGATTAATGGATTATTTTTCCTTTCCACTGTTTCAATATTAATAAAAAAATACATATATCTTTAGTGGTCATTTCACCGTAAAAATTAGCTAAATTAATTAAACGTTTTTCTACGTTTTTGGTTCAGATGAAAAAGCTAGGGTCATGTGCTGGATTCGAACCCACGACCTTCGGCCTAATACGTTGCTGCTCTAACGTTTCGAAATCACGATACCTCAAGTGGTTAGAGCAGCCGCGTATTTACCCGAAGGTCGTGGGTTCAAATCCCGCTCGTGACATAAACTTTTTCATTTCAATCAAACCTTACATAAAAAGTATAACTATTTTAATTAATAAAAAAATCTTTGTCTTCTATACTTAAAGGCCACAAACAACCTGACACTTACTAGATATATATTTGTTTATTTTCCAACCAAAAAATAGAGTGAGTTCATTTTTTTATGTGTGCTGATTTACGCAGAAAACAAACACTTTGAGTGAGTATAAATACTTTGATTGAATATAAAAATATATTTTTTTGCATTGTATAAATTCACTTTTTTCCACATCCTACATGTTTTTGTTAAATTTAAACAATGTTTGTAAATCCCAGTCCCTGAAGATGATCTCAATAAAGATCGAAACGTTGGCACGATAAAGAAAATTTTTTCTGAAACCTATATCACACCAGATCGCATCTTACGATTTCTGAATAATCATTTTTATAATTTTTTCCTAGATGAAAAAATAGATTTGAGTCCAAAATAACAAAACAGAAAATCTAGCTCGCTTAGTTACTTTGGCCAACGACGGACGTCCGTCCTTTACATAGCCCAAGTTTTGGGCGTGCCAAGATCATCTGCAGGGGTCTAGGGCCACCGCCATTCTCCACCGAAAATACGGTAATGGTCGCCGCGATGCACGACGGCTCAAGAGGGACATTTTATCACTCTTGCTTTGGAACCGACATTTAACGGGTCCTATGATAGTCAACTCCAAACGGTCCGTAATGTAACGATGTGCTCTGGAACTCTCAACAGAAGGCTTCCTGAAAATAGCTTAGTCTATAGTCTCGCATCAGGTTCTCGACTACTGGAGTGGCATCAAGGAGTGTATTCGAAAAATGTGCATCTCGCTTGGACAGTTGAGCAAGGTCAGCAGTTCTCTTCACCGATGAGTGTCCGTTTGGTTTGAGGCAATCAGATGACCGGGACAGAGTGTGGATAACGCTTTGCTTCGTGTGCTAAGCGAGAGTCACGCCTCAAAGACCGTCAGGTAACGTATGGGATGAATCAACGTCCATGCCCGTATCGATTTCATTATCTACAGAATAGATTTTTAATTGCACTAAGGTACATTGAGGAAGTTCTTCTGGAAGCTGTGGTCACATTCGCTCCATTTATTGGGCAAGACTTCGTGGTAATTCATGTTAATGCTCGCCGACATGTATCTCGGATTGTATTCCATTACTTGGAGGAAGTAGGGAATACCACAATGAATTGGCCAGCGCGTTCTCCTTACATGAATCCTATAGAATGAGACATAATAAAGAGACTGTTACGTCGCTCGCCGCCTCAACAAGCGTTGAACAGCTTCAAAATCGCACTTGTCGAAGAATGAGTTTGTGCTTAATAAAAAATCGCTTATTTAGGCCATCCGAGAGGCCAATGGTGGCATTGGATTAAGAGCAAAACAAGGTAATACATTGTGAGTTAAATTTTAATATATCACTCAATGATTTTCCAGTGTTTTGGTGAATTTCCTTTCAAACCATCATAATTAAAGAATTTTTAGAAAACTCATGAATATCTAAGGCTATTGGTTTCCATTAAAATAAAGATGTTTTAATTAGTTTAACTATAAAAATACTTATAGTTTGAATTAAACAAAAAAATCCTAGTGTACGGGTTTTTCTTTTTGAGGGATGTACCATGTTATCGCCCAAAACAGCGTTTTGTGAGATTTTAATGACATGTTTGACTTCCAAGTTCCATACAAGTAAAACCGGTCTTCACCAGCGAGTCATAAAAACACGTGTCCATCTCGATTCACAAAAAAGGCGGCGTTTGGAAAGTAGGATTGTGGAAAATCTCAACAATTACTTTAGGGTGCTGTCCGATTCGATATGGATGCCAAGTTGTGAGAACGTCTCGAACTTTTCGGATGTAATGAAGGGGCCCTCGTCCTGGTAGAAAATTATTTCCTCTCCGTGAAAATCCTATCGGCAGATGTCCGTTATTAAAGCTCCGATTAAATCTACCAAATCACTACAGCTAGTTCGCCCTTCTATGAACAATGGCCCTACAATTGAGACCAATAAAATCACGGATCGATCTTTGTATCGCAAAGCAGGTGGTTAAGGGCAGTACAATTCGTATGGGCCAAACGACGTTTGCATTTATTATGTATAAAAACAGAAGATAGATCCCTAACCAATCAATATTTACACAGTTGGCATTAAACATCTGTTTTGAAGACGAAACATCGGCGATTACAGGTAGACCAGCATGATGGAAGATGAACAAGCAATAGGCGAATGCTCAGCAACTAAATAAAAAAAAATCATAAATTAATTAATATTCATAAAGTAGATTTTTTTAAAATTCGAAATGTTTTCATATTTTATGGTAGCTGTTACGATTCACTGTAAAAAAATTACCTTGCAGAAACATGAAGGGATTTTCACTATTAGATAAACCAAAGTTTCAATCTATGTAATAATTATGCTGAACATACTAGTAAATTCTTTTCAATTAATTAATCTTTAAGTAAGGTATTGGTTGAGATAAAAAAGTCAGTGTCATGAGCGGGATTCGAACCTACGACCTTCGGCTAAACACGCCGCTGCTCTACCACTTGAGCTATCGTGACTTCGTTCCACTCGGACACCAACTTCCCAAATCAACCCTACCTTTCGAATTTTCACTCCTTTTTGCCATTTTATCTCAACCAATACCTTACTTAAAGATTAGTTAACTGAAAAGAATTTATTTGGTCAATCCGACCCAGAAATCCAATCGATATTTGTAAATATTAATAAAAAATGCTAATATATTCACCATAATATATAAAAGCCCATGGAGAAGATGAAGGATTGTGAGCACAATCAATAGAAACGATTTTCCTTTTTATCATTGGAATAGTGATGAATATTAATTGACAGCATGTGTTTTGACTTATTTCGCCTTAATAATGTGTATTCAAATATTTTTAACTAATTGATAAAAACGTTGCAATATTAAGCTCATTCATATTCAAGGAGTTAATTTTGCTGATAATTTATTGGTGGGTGTGGTGTGTAAAACACCAATCACAATCAGTGTGACCAAATTGAATTAGATTATAGAACTTCGCATAAGCATATTTTCTCCGCTGCCCTAAATGTCACACTCCCCACAAACCCTAACCTAACCCATCCTTCACCATAACCCTTATTTAGCAGAACCTAAAGTAACTCCTCTTATGGTAATGTTTTCAATTTTTGGGGGGGTTTGCGTTTTTATTGAAAAATACCCTTAAAAAACGTGCCTACGAGCCTTTTACATCGAAAAAGACCATACATTTTTTCGATTTTTTTTTGTTTTTCTTGAAAAATACGTAAAAAAACGTGCCTACGAGCCTTTTACATCAAAAAAGACAATAAATTTTTTTTTTCGATTTTTTTTTTGTTTTTCTTGAAAAATACGTCAAAAAACGTGCCTACGAGCCTTTTACATCAAAAAAGACAATACATTTTTTTCGATTTTTTTTGTGGCGTTTTTCTTGAAACACGTAAAAAAACGTATCCTACGAGCCTTTTACATCGATAAAAACAATAAATTTTTTAAAGAATTTTTTTCCGTTGTTCTTGAAAAATACGTTAAAAAACGTGCCTACGAGCCTTTTACATCGAAAAAGACAATAAATTTTTTTTTTCGATTTTTTTTCGTTTTTCTTGAAAAATACGTAAAAAACGTATCCAACGAGCCTTTTACTTCGAAAAAGACAATGGTAATTCAAAATCGATTACGCAAAAATTGTCACCCCCAAAAAATTGTGTATTCAGGCTAAAACTATCCATGTTAAAATATTATTTATTTGTCTGTAAACATACTTTCTCTTTACATGTATATATATATATANTATACATATATATATATATATATATATATATATACACACATATATATTTTATGGACAAATTGTGGCATCTTAGTAATTCGTTTTATTTAATAAAATTTTTACCATTTCTGCATAATATTAGATTTGTTAAAAGCAATATATTCTTTGTATTTTCTTTAAATAATATAGTAATGGAAAACAACCAAATGGTTGGAAAAGAAAACATCCCAATAGGGTTATAAGTACATAAATTTAAGTTATATTCTTTTTTTAATATTTCTATAAAAAAGTATGATTTTGTATAAAATTCATTAAAAATTAGTACATAAATCTGTAATGACGTCCCTTAATTATATTTTTAGTCACAAATAAAAATGTTATTAGTTTTTTTAATCTAGCTTAATTGGAATCAAGAAAAACTTTATAATCATTTTATAACTTTTTTTTATATTTTCACTATTTTTCTAGTGTGAAAGATAATATTTCTCAATCACATAAATTAAAAATAGGTAGAACATTTCATATTAATAAAGTTTATCGTTTGGCCTAGGTGCTTCTACCCTATGAAAAAATATAATACATCTTTTTTAACATTATTTGGAATTAAGTAAAATAAACAAAAATGGTTACAAACGAAAAGGTTTCATATTCAAATTGAATTGTGTATTCTTCTTTTAATATTTATTTAAAGAATTATAGTTTTGTATAAAATTCATTGAAAATTAGTAAATAATACCATAATAAAGTCCCTTAATTATATTTTTAGACATCAATGAAAATGTTATTAGTGCGTTTTTAACTCTAGTTTAACTGGAATAAAGAAAAATTGAATACTCATCTTATAAATTTTCTTTTATATTTACTATTTTTATAGTCTAAAAGATAATATATTTCATTCACATAAATTAAAAATAGGTACGACATTTTATAATAATAAAGTTTATCGTTTGGCCTAGGTGCTTCTTACCCTATGAAAAAAGATTTTTTTTTTAACATGAATTGGAATTAAGTACAATAAACAAAACTTACATGTTTTAGTCACAGAACGATTTCAAAGAAATGAAGTGGAAAATTATTCAAAATTTAAAAATAAAAATTTTAAATGAAAAAAATTAAAATTTATTAAATAGTGTTTTATATTTATTGGATATCGAGTTAAAATTTTATGATATATATCGTAATAATTACTTGAATTATAGGAGTTATTTGGAAATGAAAACTCTTTTGTTTCTTATCGTGTTATTTCTATTATAATCTCATTACGCTATATGATTTTGCCGATATTATAATCCATTTATGTGGATATTGTTGTCGCAGAGTAACATATTTCCTCCATATGTAATGGCGGTTTTTGGCTTGTTGTTCATCTTAATTTAAGCAAGAAGTGATTTTAATATACTAGGGCAATATTTTCGTAGATGATACTGTTTTAGAACGCCAACCGTCGTAAATTTGGTCTTTAGAAACTTGATCCGGGACGGCGCTTTACTGTGCAGTTTGCTCCTTCAAATGATTCACTTGACATTTTCGTTTTGACCTTTATTCCGAATTTGTTGCGACCCATGTACGGTGGCCCGACTGACCTTATTCCTTTTTCATCCCCGGCTAGTCTCCATATGCATAGATGGTCTTCGTTCTGAGAAAATTAATGAATCGATACTATCTTTTGCGACACTTTTAATAGTAGAAACTAAAGAGAAAAATTGCCTCTTTTCAAAAGTGTAAGTGTTTTGTTAGTCGTTCAAATCAGATCAACTTACTTACTGAAATGACAGGCATTGAAATTAACAAAAAACACCAACAAAGGCAACTCAAAATCAGCGTTAAAAAAAACCACATAAACCAAAATAGTCCCAACGAACACTACTCGGGCTGGAAAAACGGTAAAAAATACTATAGAAAACTTTTAGCCTAAACATCGATCGAAATTGGGATGCATGAAACATACAACATAGTAATAGACTCCCCTATCGTACCTCACTATGAGGTTTCTTCTGGAGGACTGCGAGAACACTAACCTGTAATTTGGACATTTCGCAACCTTTTTTTTTTTTTGTTACGACTTAGAAAGGTGATTTGCCGTCTTTACATGGATGTATTTGTTCTTAGTTATACATTTAGCCCACCACTGAGGATTGTAAGAAGCTGTCATGTCCCTGATAGAACTTAAAGAACGAGGGTAAGCAGAATAAATATCGCAAACAATCAAAATTGTTATCTTGTAGAAAAGTAAAAATTAGTTTCAAAATATATAGATCGTCTCCCAAATAAATAAAGCGAATCAAACAAACACAAGTTGTTCCGAAATATTTAAACAAATGTAATATATTCATTAGTTCTAAACAAGTTCTCAATTACAGATTTTTTTTTAAATGCCGCCTCTTCGGCATAATGTTACCTATTTGAATTTCTTATGTGGTCTTAAATGGGTTAATCTGGCCATTAGGATTCATTCTGACATGCTTATTCATGCGGGGTTGGTCTGTCAATCACGTTTTGGCGAAACCAATGTGACCGACCAACCCAAAAAGCACAGACAGTCCAAAATTTGTCGTTAACGTCCAAATTATATGAAAATCTGTTTTAAAATAATTTTATCAATAAGACGGAAATGTACACGTACTAAACGGTCGCGATTAGGTTGTAAATATTATCTGGCACTTTAACGCTTTAATCGCCATCAAATTTATCAACAAAATAAAATATATTACATCTATATATTTTCTAATTCAACCATTTCTCGAACAAATTGAACATATTCCAAGTTATTCTATACTAACTGAACATCTAATAAATATAAAAGTCTATTTAATAAATCTTACAACTGAACTTATTAATTGAACTTATTCCAAACCAAATGAAACACTATCTAAACTAACTGGTAATATCTGCAAGTCTACATACTTTAAAAACAATTCAAGTTTTTTATATATTTAAGTTTTCATTTCAAAATGCTTTATACATAAATGGATAAGCACATGTTCAACGCAAAATTATTTTCTTGTCCAAATAATAAAAACAAGTTATTTTAAAAGTTTTTGACATCTGACATCCGTTCAAACATAATACATCTGAAAACAATGAATGCTCTAGATTTTGACTATGTTACTCCAAAATCCTCTTTCTAGAAAGGCCGTCATATTCATTAAATATAAAATAAAATCTGTTTAGTCTCCCTAAAGCATGAAAACACTGTTATGTCTGAATCTTTCCTAAACCAAAAAAATAAAGCATTGCACTACTTCGTATAGTATGTTCTAGATTTTTTTTTTTTTTTTTTTTTTAGAAAAGCGCCTACTAAGAAGAATTTTTCTAATAATATTAGTAATTATTATTCCATAATAAAAAATTTTCTAATAAAAAATTTTCCAAATACAATTCTATACGATTAATTTGGTTTGTGTAACTGCCACTCTACTATACAACAATACATTATCTCCTCTCATGACTTCGGATTAAACCGGGGTGTTCCTTGAGTAAGTTAAGGTTTTAGTCGAGTTTGGCTGTTCAAACTCAAGGACATACACCCTCCATTATACTTCACAATTTCCTCTTTGCTAACTGTCCATGCTGCGATCTGGCCCCACTTTGCAACGTGTAGACATTCCGATCCCATCGTCAACCCAACATCCTGACCTTCGCAGACTGCAAAGCGATCCTCTTAATTAACTCTGATCTGTCATTTCCACCCGGAACGTTCAACAAGACCTCACACTACCGCTTGGTGTAAAAAGAATTGAATAAACACACCCAGTAAATACACCCAAATAACCTTTACTCTATGATCTGTCCTACATTTATTTCAATAATAACTTCCATGATGCGAGGAGGGCTAAACATTGACAAACGTCAAGGAGTTATGACACGTTAAAGGGGTGACATGATTAACGTTCTTACCTCTCACAAATAATATGCTTCCTTAGAACTTAGTGTCGAAGTAGAAACTTAGTGAAGCCGATATGAACTTACGGACTGAAAACGTGGGTTTCGGGCAAACCCTTAGTATCCGAATCCTTAATCTCAAAGAGCCCGTCATTCTATATTTTGTTTCTAACAGAACTATCATTTTGTCTAATTCAAAATTTCATAAAACCTTTCCAACCACGATAAATCCTAATATCTAGAAATTTTCATCCCGACGAATTCCATCGACCCCCCTCGCAGAAGAAAGGTCGATTCACACACATCAGTGACGTGACGGTGTCGTGACGGCCCTTATTCCCCGCCACTGTGATCGTACAGGACTCTCTATTCACACTGGTCAGTGTTTCATTCGTGCCTTGCAGTGGACTTGAGTGATCAAAGTGGCAATGTTTTCATATGATGAATTTTTGATTATCACACTCATTTTGGATAGAAAAGAGGAACCACAATCGAGAAAACGAAAGTGGGTCCATCAAACATGCAAAAAGACAGACATAAAAGGGGAATTTGTTACACTTTAGAAAGAATTAGTGGACGATGGCAAAATTTTGCTTGCTGCATAACTTAAACCTTAAAACTTTAACTCTTACTACATTAAGAATTATCATATACGTACGTATAGTTACGTTACTTTCCAAGTGGGTTCGAGGAATGAAAGTCGAATACTACAAAATTTACATTTATAGGGAAGGAACGCAACGACAGATGCATTTCGTGTACGAGAATTATTCACTAATTATTTCAATTATGATGCTGGATCTCTCTCGTGGTTATGAAATACCCAACACCTTAAAACATTTTCTAATCTTAGTTCATAATTTATTTTACACTGTTGCTATTCATGATGTAAAACTACTGAAATGTACACGTACTTTACTCACCATCTGTTTTCATTTCTGCTCCTATTTTCCTCCAGAGAATTTATAGAAATCTGAGTCCAACTTCAAACAAGCCTGATCAAATAACACCGGATTATTTCGCACCAAGTCAATAAGTTTTTCGTCATTCATGTTCTACGGCCGTGAAAACTGTAAAATGTCGTCAACAAGAAATCCGAGGATCACGGTCCGGTGACGACGGCAGCACTGTTGGCACGGTCACAGTCGCGCGCCGGGCGATTGTGAACAATGCCATTCAGTTTCCAAGAATAATATTTTCAAACCCGCCGGTGGAACTAAATGCCCATCACGACACTATTACGTCACTGATATGTGTGAATCGACCTTTAAAAGACGACAGTGACAAGTCTTGATTAAACATAAACATTGTAGTATCATTGTCTTACCTATATCTTCTCCATTCTTTTTCGTATTTGTGTATATATTTCCTTAATGTGCTGCTTGCACTTGCTACCGATTTGAAGGTGTTTTATGATGTATTGGAAATTTAAAAAATCAAATTTCTACATAAAGCAAATCCTATAAAATATCTTGGCTTTTGTATTTTGTATCCCCGCTGAAAATGCTGTATTAAAATAGAAAGATTGATTCATAAAACCAATAGGCTTAACTTGATTTACAAAAGAGTGGACTCGGTTCAGAAGATTTTATTTATTTTGGAAAACTGTTGAATTAGAATTTGATAAAAGATAAGAATTCATTAAATTCACTAATTTCGTGGTCCGCTTGACCAATTAATATATTACAATTAATTAAGGTATTTAGTTGAGATAAAAAAGTCAATGGTACGAGCGGGAATCGAACCCACGATCTTCGGCTTGATAGGCCGCTGCTCTACCACTTGAGCTACCGCGACCTCTATCCGCTCGGACAATAACCTCCCATCTCAACCTCACCTCTTGAATTTTCCTTCCTTTTTGCCATTTTTCATTGAGATGGGAAGTTAGTGTCCAAGCGGATCGAGGTCACGATAGCTCAAGTGGTAGAGCAACGGCGTATCAAGCCGAAGATCGTGTGTTCGAATCCCGCTCGTGCCATTGACTTTTTTTATCTCAACTGAAAACCTTAATTAATTGAAAGATAAGAATGTTTATATTTTCTGTATATTTATTTCCTATAATCGTTTTATCATTTTCAGAAACATTTTAAATAAATCTTTCTTGATTAATTGTAAAATATGTTCACCTCATATTTATACCTTAAGGCAAATGTTAAGGACGACATTATCAAAAGTAACTTCAAGATTTATGAGCCATTTTCTAAAAGTTCACCTGGCTGTCAAAACAAGTGTCTTCTCCATTTTGACATTTGTTATGGCCGCTATCCTTGAGGAAGGGACGTTGTTGCATTTTTCGTCTTCCCAATAATGACAGGATGATTCCAATACGCACCTCGGCCGAGGACGAATTTGTTTAAACGATCCCCGGCAGGAATGCGGATCATGTAGCACCTTTTTAATCTCTTCGTCACGTTCCTATCACGAAAACATTCAAGAACCGTTCCTTTTTTTTCTTAGCCCCTATTTAATTTTGAGCTAACAGATTGGGTTACTGTTCTGACAAAGACCGCTTAATCGCTCAGAGACTACCGCTTTTTAATTCGTTCTGTCTGTTACCTTCCCAGAAAGATGTAGACGAAATGCAAAAGTTCTTTACTGATGACAGAGAGCATATTGTGAAACTCCAATAAAACTATATAATATTTGAATTTTACTACTATTTTCGAATGATAGCTTCAACCTTGGTAAGACCAGAAGCATTCGTAAAGAGCTTTTACGCCGCCTGTAAACTGTAAAACCACAGTCCGTGAAATTGACGGGTGGGTATCGGCATCATCCAATCGGAGAAAGGATATTTGATATTTATGCCTTAAGAAAAAGTTAACTGCACATCGAAACTTTTTAATTAAAATAACGAAAAATTTGTGCTTTGCATTCCAATCTTGAAAATTGTTTCATGTTTTCCTTTTTGTATCGGTTGTATAATAATTGAAAAATAATACTTATCAGTTGTTATAAACAGAAAAACTGTAAGACTTTTTTAGGAAGGATTGGTCTATGACGAGGAGGACCTTGGGCCATCACCGCTTTATGGGTTAAGGTACGAAAAGTACATATCGCAGAATCTGGAAAATTGATTGGAGGAGTTTATCTAAAAAGTTATTTTGAATATATTGTACAGGGAGGTGTTGACTGTGATTTGAGGGCATTGAATGTGAAGGAATGCATTGTTTTAATGTTGGAAGGTTTAGCGGTGTCCCACAGTTCTAGTCCGTCCAAACTGATCTCAGTGGTGTTTTGTAGACAGCCGACATTTTAGATTTTTGTGCCAGTAGTTTTAATACTAGCCAGAAACATCTATTGAGTTTTTTATTAGTTCATGACGGTTTTAGGTTAGACTGCGTCAAGATAGAACCTAGGTAGCAGTCGGTTTTGGCATAGGAGTATAATAAAGAAATACTGTGTGATGGATTTTACTTCGAAGCTTAAATGCAACCCAAATGCTTGGGTACATATGTTTTATTATTATCCTTTTTTTCTGCCAACGATGGCTCTATTCGCGGGACATGTGCCACAAGCTCCTCTGAAGATTTTTTTAGTGTTAGGAAAAATTTTTGAATATTACCATAAAAAAACATAAAATATTAAAAACGCCCAGTTACGAAGTCTAACCCGCTAAGTTTTATATACAGGATAGCGCATTTTTCGACGCATCATACAAAAAAGAGTGACCACCTGTAGTGGGTTCGAATCCTGCTCGTGGCACTAACTTTTTCATTTCAACCAAAAACCTTGCATGAAATGATTAATTAATTGAAAGAAGTAATTTGGTCACTAGACCACTAAATATAATGACTTTAATTTTATGTTGTACTAAAATACATTCCATACAATACCTGGGCCATTCAGTAATACATTTTATGTAATCATTTGATTAAAGAAATTAGGTATGTATTTCGTTAAAATACAAAACAAAATGACATTCTTGAACGCAAAAATGTTTTGACACACGACGGAAAAACTGTGATTTTAGTTTCTGTTGGGCCATAAATAAGACCAAATCACAAACATATAAGATAAAAATATTTTGAATTGTTATTCAATTGTTATTCATTGTGTAATTCAATTTAGATTCTGTGAAAGATGGTCGAAATCAGATAAATTTAGTCGCGTTGTAAAAAAAAATTATCTCGTTAATTCAAAAAGTTTTAAGCTATCGCTAAATGGGAATAAAACATAAATCTTCTTATATTACAAAAAAATGTCAGGACTGGTTTTACGGTTAATCCGATGTGAAAACCAAGGAAAGTTTCGACGAGACCATAGCTTTTAAGCAAGGGTGAAAAATACGATAATTTGTGTACATAAACTGGCAGAAGGCCTTCCTCCATCTTACGGACACTCGTTACGCCTCGAACTATACGCCTCCATACAGCTCGATACAAAGGCAGAACGGCTATGAGACAAATTATAAAAATAGATCAAAATTCAATTTTGCTCGAAAAGCGTCGATAAGTCCATGAACTTCTGGAGAAATATTGTCTCCTTAGATGAAAAGAAGTTCAATATTGTTGGATCTGATGGGTGCGTATAAATTTTGAGGAAATCGAACCTGGATTTGATGTTCAAAATATAACACAAACAGTGAAGCATGGAGGACGCAGTGTGATGGTGCGTGTTGAATGAGTGATACAAGAGTGGAATAAGTCGTAGTCATTGAATGTTTGAAAGCTGTAAGTATGTGGGGCATAATCCACCATAATTTAAAAAACTCGCACACTTGGGAGATCAAAACACTTACTTGTACCACCAAGGCAACGATTTCAAATCTACAGCCAGGATAACCAAAGAATGGCTTCCTTACCACGTCTACATCTTTTGGCCCACACCCATACATTCTCCTGAAATAAACCAAATTGAAGTTTTATGAGCTATGATGGAGAGAAGAATCCAAAAATTAAACTCCTTAAGGAATGGGCTTATGAAATTTAAAAAAAAGCATGAATTGAAAACACACCTCAAGTGACGTTTTCAAAGTATTAATATTCATTTACGTTTCAGTGGTCAAATGATCAAGTAACATCTTTTAATTAATTATTCTTTCCATGTAAGGTCTTGGTTGAGACAAAAGGCAAAAAGAGGGAAGGTTCGAACGGTTGTAGGTTGTAATGAAGAGATGGTGTCCGATAATGTGTGTGAGGATCGAAATCATGATAGCTCAAGTGGTAGAGTAGCGGCGTATTTAGCCGAAGGTCGTGGGTTCGAATCCCGCTCGTGACATTGACTTTTTTATCTCAACCAAGACCTTACATGGAAAGAATAAGTATTAATATTTATTTGGTGTTTAAACATGTCGTTCTTGTGATTTATAATGTAACACCTAATTATGTTGTATGAAATAATTACATGGAACATATTCCTTAATCGTCTAGTTTGTCGACCAATGTGGTTTTAGTTACAAAATGTAATTAAAGAAGAAAATGCGAAAACTTACGTGAAAAATCCCTGAAGTTGTAACGACCTCGCTGCCAGCATGGCATCCGAATTGTTACTATTACTATTACTAATCGAAACTTGAGTTACATCTTATTGTAGAAAGTTTTCTTTACTGCTGATTAACTTGTTCTGAGGATTTCTCGTGACAGAAGGAGTAAAAAATGTACAACCAACTGAATAATTCACAGCCTTTTAGGGAAGTGGCATCATAGTCAAGATTAATTACAACTAATAATTAAGTCGCAGTTTCCTTTTTAAGGGCCACCGGGATGAGGTCTTCCTCGAACGGAAACAGTGGACGTGACAAGAATTCGCGACGGGCTAAGTCTACGGATTCTTCCCTCAGCCGAGAAATCAAAAGGACGTGACACGGGTAAAGCCATCCGCAAGTAAATTTAGATGTTTAAAAACGCTTTGCTGTTTAACCTGGGAGAAAAGGTGGATTTCCCAGTTTGTACTCAAAAACACCTTTAACTTTCTTCCTCACATGTGACCATCCAAATAACTTTATTTATTTTTATATTCTTTCATGATGCTTACAATTTTTATGTGCTATAAAAATTATAGCTTTTTGGGAGCTACTAAAATCTGGCACTTAACATTCTTGAACCTTATGCCTACCTATGGTTGTAGGCGAATAATTTTCTAATTTACAAGGCAAGAAATATGTGATGGAGGATAAGTGTAAATTAAAGGATGGATTTAGAAGAGCTAGCTGTCGAATAAATTATCCAGCCGATATTTCTCAAATGTCGGCCGATTGTATAATCGTAATTTTTGAAAAATAAAGTAGGAATTTTATTTTTTCAGTTAAAGGATCGCAAATCAGTCAGGACGTGACAACGGGAGCAGCCTTTGGCAATATTTCTCTCCTCGTTGGCCCTCATCCTTGGCACCGTCCAGGTGGACCGGATTGCCAACAGAGGGCGAGTTACGGAAGCGAGGTTAAATCGTGACTAAGACCCCTGAAAGAAATAGGCCACTGGGTAATTAATAGAAGACAAAAGAGGCTCGATTGTTTAAGGGATAGGACTTTTTCGATTAGCAACCACCTACCAGTTGAATGGGTTCACGATCCCAGCACTCCCACTATCTCCCCTTTTTCGACAAATGTCTGCAATTGTTCGTCCTAATCGGATTTTTTGACAGCCCTACCAACGAGTCTTAATGTATGATGTGTCATTTGCTTTCAAATATCCAAAAATTATGACTGCGAGAAATTTCCATGAAAGTAAATCAAAATCATACATGACGAGTTTTCGAAATTATTTTTGTAATCATAGTCTAAAAAATTAATTCACTAATTTCGTGGTCCGCTTGACCAATTAATTAAGGTTTTTAGATGAGATAAAAAAGTCAATGGCACGAGCGGTATTGAAAAATAGCAAAAAGGAAAATTCAAAAGGTGGGGTTGAGATGGGAAGTTGTTGTCCGAGTGGATCGAGGTCACGATAGCTCAAGTGGTAGAGCAGCGGCGTATCTAGCCGAAGATCGTGGGTTCGAATCCCGCTCGTGCCATTAANACACATATATTTAATCTAAATTTTCTAACATTGTATAAATTCATTTTTTTCCACATCCTACATGTATTTGTAAAATTTAAACAACGTTTATTTATAAATCCCAGGCGCTGAAGACGATCTCAATAAAGACCGAAACGTTGGCACGATAAAGAGAATGTTTTCCTAAAACCTACATCACACCAGACCGGATCTCACGATCTCCGAATAATCATTAATTATTGAAAAATGGCAAAAAGGAGGGAAAATTAAAAAGGTGGGGTTGAGATGGGAAGTTAGTGTCCGAGTGGATCGAGCAGCGGCGTATCTAGCCGAAGATCGTGGGTTCGAATCCCGCTCGTGCCATTGTCTTTTTTATCTCAACTAAAAACTTTAATTAATTGTAATAGTCTAAAAGGTTATTTAAATTTTATATTTATTTATATTATTTAACCATCCCTAACAAATTTTATAACTATATCAAGGTTATCGTATCAAGGATAGATAAATAAAATGTACCGATCTAAATGACTTATCTGCGAAGAAAATAATAAAAACTTAATATTTTTGTAGTTATAGTATTCGTTTTATTTTTTTCTTTTCCTTCTTATTTCCTATATGGATAAATCTCATTGCACTTAATGTACCCATTTATGAAAGGAAGGGTGAAGGAAGCATCAATAAACTAATATTAAATTTGGTCGTTTTAATGATCCTCAGTAATATTAAATCGTCAATTTACTGAACTACTTCCTAATATTTTGAAAGTGTTTCTGATTTTTGTCTGCTTCGTCCTTAGCAAAGGTCCTTTAAAAATAATTATTCAGAAACCGTGAGATGAGGTCTGGTGTGATGTAGGTTTCAGAAAAACATTTTCTGGCAAAAAAGATTGGCACAATTACACAGATGATAAACACTTTGAGCCCTGAAGATGATCTCAATAAAGATCGAAACGTTTGCACGATAAAGAAAATGTTTTTCTGAAACCTACATCACACCAGACCTCATTTCACGGTTTCTGAATAATTATCGATTAACGGTCACTAATCACCACACACTCTTTTAAAAATAAAGTATTTTAATAAATGAGTGATTAGAACGTAAATTCTTCCTTCACTAGTTAAATAGAAAATACCAAACGATAAAAAAAGGGAAAAAACGTTATACATAAAAAGAAAAATATTTGGCTTTTTCGACCTTTCGGCCGTTTTTGTGCCATAATTATGAGTGATTGTACACTTAATTTTAATTCATTATTAACACATTCACTGCATAAATAACAAAACGATCTCTACATTTTTGTTATTCTTTCTTTTTCATTTTATAGATAAAAATTTCTATAAATTTTATCTATAACATAAAAGAAAAAGGCAAACCGAGCACCCCAAAGAGAAAAGAGGCACCTATGTCGTCTTCAAACTCATTAAGATTTAATAAACTTAATTATAGTCATTGTTTGTAATCATTAATTGCGGGTGATTTTTTAAAAAGGATTTTTTTACTTATATTGAAAGTCCTTTCTCCTCTGCAAAGAATGATACCAGAAATTGAAAAAATCATGCATTCGTTCTGAAGATGATGTTTTCCTTTCGAACTCGATAATTTCAATTTACGTATAAGTGATTGTTATTTAAAGTTAGGTTGAAAAATCTTAATTTTTAATTTTTTTTAATCAGGATGTGAAAAAAATTCGATATCTCCAGAACATTTCAATGAAATTTTGAGTTCCTGGTATCTAAAAATTAACGGTGATCATGACTTTTTAAGATTTGATACGCACTTGGAGAGATGATATCGTGGAAAGATCCTCCATACAACGGCGGCAGTTGTCTCAGTTTCGAGGCACACAGGTCTGGAGGGTAACGAAAATGGACGAGGTCGACCATATTCACTAGCGTAAGAAAAGCCAATACTAAGTGTCTGGCAAAATTAAAGGGTCGTATTCTATTCGCTCTCTATATGGCCCGAGTACACAACCCAATATTAGAATAGTACTCGACCGCGCTGGGCATCGTGTGACGATTTTTGGAGGAAACAGCTGTAGTAATGATAGATATCTTCTTTTGAATTCCAATTTGTGAGTGAATGTATTTAGGGGGGTAAGTTTGTAGTGCGAAGGTGCTAATGTTGACATGCTGAATACTCCATCCACTTTTAATCATATTAGTTATTATAAAGAGCGATTGAGCAATATTTATTACCCTACTTGAGTGAATGGTATGTAAATAGGAATTTAAGCAAAAGTGAAATAGTGAATTTATCAACGAAAATATTGCATTCGTTGGGGGGTTGAAAGACCAAGTTGTTGACAGCTACCGGAGCCCTGACTGCCAAATCCTAAAATAGATAGATATCTATCATCGTGAGCTCATAAGTCATAATCTCCATTCTATATATACATGAATCTATGTGCATATGTTTGCGTTACACTTATATAAATAAATAGAACGAACGTCCTCATCAAGAAAAAATAGATAGGGATGATTACCTGATGGTTAGGATTAGCATCGAACTTCTTAATTATAGTCGCCCAGCAATTTATTATTTTTGCATTGCTTATTATTTGTTCAACCTTTGCTTGGTTAGCTGAAAAATCCTATTCATGGCATTGAAAATTTCGCTGTGTCAACTTTACCCAATATCCATTACAGTTCGTGGTCCGATTGACCAGTTAACTCTTTTCAATTAATTAATTTGACTTGTACAGTCAAATTAATAAATTGAGTACAACTATTGGCATGGCTAGGTAGGGGTGAAAGCTGAGAAAAAGTTCCACCCATTTTAAATTTTCATCTTCAATTTTATTCAATTAATCTTTTTATGTAAGGTTTTTGGTTGAAATGAAAAAGTTAGTGCCATGAGCGGGATTCTACCACTTGAGCTATCATAAATTCATCCAGGAAAAATGGCAAAAAAGGAAGGAAATTTCGAAAGGTAGTAGACTGAGATGGGAAGTTGGTGTCCGAGTAGAGCGAAGTCACGATAGCTCAAGTGGTAGAGCAGCGGCGTATTTAGCCGAAGGTCGTGGGTTCGAATCCCGCTCGTGGTACTAATTTTTCATTTCAACCAAAAACCTTACATAAAAAGATTAATTATTTGAAAGAAGTAATTTCGTCTATTCACCACGAAATATAATGGCTTTAATTTTATGTTATACTAAAACATATTCCATACAATAATAACCTGGGCGATTCAGTAATACATTTTATGTAATCATTTGATTAAAGAAATTAGGTATGTATTTCGTTAAAATACAAAACAAAACGACATTTAGCCGAAGGTTACGCTAATCCTAACCATCAGGTAATCATCAAGAAATAACTTCTTTCAATTAATTAATCTTTATGAAAGGTATTGGTCGAGATAAAAAAAGTCAGTGTCAGGAGGGGGATTCGAACCCACGACCCTCGGCTAAATACGCTGCTACTTTACCACTTGAGCTATCGTGACTTCGATCCGCTCGGACACTAACTTCCCATCTCAATGAAAAATGGCAAAAAGGAGGGAAAATTCAAGAGGTGAGGTTGAGATCGGAAGTTATTATCCGAGCGGATCGAGGTCGCCGTTGTTCAAGTGGTAGAGCAGCAGCGTATTTAGCCGAGGGTCGTGGGTTCGAATCCCCCTCCTTACACTGACTTTTTTTATCTCGACCAATACCTTTCATAAAGATTTACCCAATATTTGTACTGATACGAATTCATCATTTAGTTTGAATTAGAATTTGAAAGAAATTGTCTCTCTTGAGAAGGGAACAAGATAGGAGATCTTCCAATGTTCAGAATTAGCACTGGATCAACATAGGGAATATTTTAGTACATTATTATTATTGTTATTTGTTAAAATGATACATGGTTAATTTATAAAAACAAAAGTATCAAATACATGTTCACTTTGATTCTAATTAAATTGATTCTGGTATGAAATGAGGTTATGGTTCTTTATTTCAGAATACGATTGGAATGAAATCAGTTTTTTTTTGACAAAAAAGAAGGTAGGATTTGAGACTATTATTTGCTTTAGTTGATTCATTCTATATATATTGGAGGAATTGTGTACAAACAACGTTTGATAAATGAGTAAAATAATAAATAGGTGCTGGCATAAATAGACAACGTAACATAAATAGCATTATGATGTCTATTTTTTTGAAATGATTAATAATGTTTTATGATTTAAAAAAGTAATTGATACTAATCAAATAATCGAAATTGCAGGGAAGCAAGGGATTCCAAAGATTAGAAAGATAAAATTATTATGTTTTATACCGTTATAACATAATAATTATTAAATACATAGACTGAGACATTATGTAAATCGTGCGGTTTTTTTCTAGATTTCTTTTCGAATGCAAATTCTTGTTTGATCCATCGTCTTTCGCCCTCCAATTAAAATGAGGATTTATAATTTCTAGTTAAAGACTGATCCACGAAAGAGTTGCCCGTAAATAACAACTTCCAGCAAGAAAACAGACGTGCCTCGACACTGCGTAAATTAGTTTTATAGACGATATTCCACGAGCGTTGCCGCTTTACTGAAACCTGAAAACACGGTGAAATGGAACAATAAAACGTCTGGAGAATCCGAATTTAAATAATTACCTAACATATAGTCATTATCCCATCTATTACAACCAATATAAAAATATTTATTTTTTCCAACTGAGAATTTTAAAATGCAGGAGTACAAAAATCGTTAGCTTCAAGATACATTTGTAATTTCTTTTCGCTGACTTGAAACTTTATGAAAAAGCGCTAAAATAGTTTTATGAAAATTAAAAAAATTGAGCGGGGAAGTGAAACTATAATTAATAAGAGTCTCGATATCGTTTAATCTAACATTTCCAACATATGGATGGTTAGAAAGATAAATGGTGTATTGTAAAATAAAAATAATATAATTGTGAATTTTAATTAAAAATAAACAGTTCCGCAATTAGACATTTTTGGCACGGCCATGAAAAAAAATTATTATTTTTTGTATGTTTATGTACGTAAACAGTAACGTATTAATATGTTTTTTTAAATATTTCTGCAAAAAATTAATATTTTACAGCTGGAATTGTTGTATTTGTATTGCAAAAGTCATGAGTTATCGTGTTTTACAGTTTTCCATTGTGAAATAAAGTCAAATCCAGGCAGCTTTTCCTTATATATATAAATAATTTGGTAAAAATTTGCAACTCGCTTTCACAAAAACATTCATAAAAAGAAAATAATATAAAGAAAATTGTGTTAGATTTTTGAGAAAATTTGAAAATTCTGACTAGAATTAGGAGAATAAATGATTATAGTAACATAATAAAAAATCAGAAGAAAAATTCTAACAGCCAAATGTACTTACATTACTTTCGATAGAAAATACAAACTTTCGGCAAAGTGAATTTCTATCAAAGTTTCGCGAAGTTATTGAAGTAACTTATAACAACAATATCTCCAATAAACGAAATAAAATAAACAAGCGGACTGAAATATCACGGACTGTACAAAGTTAAACTAACAAAGGAATCTACTTGTTTGAAATCAAGATTGGCGTACCACGAGGTGGAATCCTATGCCCCGTGGTGTACTTGCTGTATACACCTAGTTGCCCATTAAGTCGAGAAATGTATCCAGGCATCCACGAATAGACTGAAAATGGCAGTCAACAGAATGGACAAATTCTTGGAAGGTCAAAACACCGTACTTGTAAACTTCACAAATAAAAAATTTACCCAAACGAATCATCTTAAATGCTAAAGCAGTTCCTTCCCAGAATTCAGTAAAATATTTAGGCAGGACCATATATAATAGGGATATTCACGACGTTTGTAAGATGTTAACTCGTGTTAACTCGAATAGAGAAATGTCCAGTAAGATCGTGAATGCCCCTTCTTTTCTTAGCACTTTAAAAGTTAATTTTTCCGCAATGCTGCGCGTGGCGATTGGTAGAACCAAAAATAAAGCTATAACAGTCCTTGAAGGTTTGTGATTGTTTGTTCTGGTATTGTGTTGGGTTAAATTGTAAGATGCCAGAAGTTAATAAAAAAGGAAAATTAATCAATACTTTCATTCAAAATGTTATCTTTGTACACTAAAGTCGAAAAGTAATTACTAATGACACGCTTCAATTCGTGCCGACATACCTGACTTGTATCCTAACGCCTAACAGCCTACTACTTTACAGGTTAGGGGATGTATCTATTATGAATTAGAGTACAAGGACAGGTAAAAAATTAACAAAAAAATGTATTGATCTGATTTAATTAATGCGTATTTAATAAATATACGTGTATACAAAAAAAAAAAGCTGTTAAATTCATGGCTGCCGTGTTGGTTACCTACGCTCTATCGGATAGTAATGTAAGTAGTACTTTTTCCACCTAATACCTAACAGCTCTGGCCTGTTAGATCGAGCAATGTTAACTGGACGATTCATACAAGTCTACGTCATCATTTTTCTCGAACTCTAACATGACCTAACAGGGTTAACACAGAGATTGTGATTATCCCTAATAAGTTTGTTAGGTATTCACTTTATGAATAGTTAATGATTTATTATCACTTCTTAAAACCCATGTGTATGGTATAAAACACTGGGGTGTGCCAAAAGAAGAAATCATAATACAAGGGTTACAAAATAAAGTTTTACAAAATATGGTAAATGCTTTTTGGAATGTTCGCAATACCCAGAGATCTGAATATCCCGCCCATCCTAATGAGATCACGCATAGCTCATAAGCACTACTTACCTCGTCAGAGTCACCGAAAACCGAGGCCCGCGGACTGCTACATAGCTCATTGTACAACTGAAGAGGATTAAGCCATTTGAATAAGTTCTGTAAAATGTTACGTGATGAACTCAACTAGATAAACTGTAACATGAATGAGTGGACTAAAGTGTATTTATTTTTAATTTATCCTCAAAATAAATAAACAATAAGTAAAATTATTAAATGGTCTCATTTGACCAGTTTTAAAAAATAAATGTATTAATAAAAATATTAATAAAAAATGTCACGAAATTTAGAAACAATGCATTAAAATCTGGAATTGGTTATTACAACGGAAAAATTATAAATACTTTCTATATCTAAAAAAAAGTCAATTCATGACTTGCCATAATTTGCCTCATTTAAATTCTCGGTTAACGATTAAGCAGCCCATTTATGCATAAATTAAAATTTTAAACGGTTATTAATTGATAAAAGTTACATTTTTCGACAATGTGTTTTTTTTTAATTTTACGAGCTATTTTTTTTTAAATTAAAATTTTCATAGTCATCTAAATAATCATCAAACAGTTTAAAATTCGCCGGCCCTCTGTCCACTTCAAAAGTAATTAAATTAGACATTTTTGTTGGAGTAACCTATTTGATATTAGTTTTCTAACTCCAGTTGCCCATAGACAGACAACTTCTGCTAAGGTGTTCTCCTCTTCAGGTTATCCATTGTTATTAATCCGGATTAGGATAAGATGGTCGTTTTGATTGTACCTCGGAACGGTCCGTGACAGTTCTCTCCGCCGGTTCGTTAATTCGAATAATATCGTGACGTGCGATCCGATTCACTGGTAGCGGAATATCTTTAGCGACCTCATTAGTGAGAATTAGCATATCAGTCCTAATTAACAATCTGGATAAATAATTAAGCCTAAATTATCCGGAACGACGAAATGACAAGGAATACAATTATATAAAGATCAATTCTCTTATGGTTTTCATTTTTTTTTCATCAAATTGATTTCTATTTTTGGATCACCAGATAGACTTGGATTGTCTTTGAAATTTTTAACACCTGAGTGAATGTACATAGGGTTTAGAAGATTGATTTATATTATTTTGTATGAAAATAGTACGTTTTTCAGTTAGTTTCATATTTGAGGGATATAAATTTTTTGAGCTTTCATTTGTTAATAATCTTCACTGACATCGGATCTGGGATGGTCAAGTTACTGACATTTTTACAGTTTTTCAGTATTTCGTCACCAAGACGATCTCATCCTATTCTCCGATATTGGCAGAAAAACGTCTCGTCCTTGTCCCATCTCGCCTTTCTCGAGTTTCGTCCGGTCCGGCCGTAACCCCGATTTTCAATTTTATCGTCAAAAGATAAGGGTCACTTTCCGAAATGACGGTTCTTTGGAGTGAAAAGAAATGCCTTTTAAAGAATTATCAATATCCGAGACGTCTCATTTCAAAACGGAGATTACAGTAAGTACATGAAACAAGAGCTTTAACTGGTTATACGTAAAGAGGATTTACGGATTAGGACTAAATCCCGGTAACTGGTAATTGACCGAAAGCCCTATTAAAATAAGACCGAGCTTATTAAAATGGGACCGAATACCATGCCTTCATTCTTTAATACAAAAAAAACAACAAATTTTGAATTTTTAATGACATCTGACATCGAAATCAGGTGAGTTTCTTTGTAGCCCGGCGTAGATTTTTACACTTTTGTCTTTTTGAGAAATTTTAAGCGTCGAAAATGTTTTCATGGAATAAGTGCCATGAATCATCAATTATCTTATGACCATAGCTGATACCGGACGATGACAATGGTAAGTTTTACATTTTGTCATTTTATGGGTGATTGGATCAGGTCCATTACCGATATTATCGAGTAACAGTCGTTGAACGAAATTTTCTTGGTGTAGTAATGAAAAAAAGTCTGAGTTTTTAAATTTTTGACTTCTAAGAGAACACTTATCTGCCAACATTTTAAACGAGAACAATTATCGAAAGATATTTATTGGACAATGCTCCTTTTATTTTTGTCCGATCGGCTAGTAAATCATTTACAGCACTTCGAATTATTTTTTCATCAAAAAGTTATGAATTTGTGACACCTGCGTCCCTATCGAGAAATTCATTAAACAAAGTAGTCCATTATTGGGAGTAGTCTTTCTCCGAAAATCGAAGTATTTATTGTTGGCCATCATGTAATAAACTTACACTTTACGTCCGGTTGATATAAAATCGACAAAAGATTTTGCCATTAATTAATTTTGAATTAATTAATGAATTCATGTTGAACTGGCCTGTTTTTACTTTAATTGGTTGAACCCAGGACGAGATTAGTTCAACTCAATTTCTTAGGTGAGCCTATTGTCCGAATTTTACATTTAAATGTTTGAATTGAAATTGTATGAATTTGTCTATGCTTTATTTTTGGGTATTTCAACTACGAGGTTGCCTTGGGGTACCGATGTTTTTGAAAATAAGCCCATTTGTAAATATGTCGGGTTCGAATGCAGGGCATCTGGATTCGAACCCTGGACGTTTACCTTTACGATGAGGGCCGTGTCAACGCCTACCGTTGCGGTTACCGACGCCCCTATAAGTTATTTAAAGAAAGAGATAATTAACGATAATACGGTTGCGATTTTTGAAAAGAGAATGAATTGAATTGAAATATCAATTGCTTTTATAAAATATTTTCATTACTGATTTAATGAACCTCTCAAATAAGTAACTTCATTGGATTCTGTTATTATTTTTTATTTTTGTGTGATAAGCTAATGTAGCAAGCAAAAATCTTACATTAAACAGTTTTTTTGTTTAAAATGAATAGGGTAGATCGGATTTTTACGATGGGGAGGATAGCTCCGACGAAGAGGGGGCGACCTCTACGCATGATATCTGGCCCGACGATGAACTCTACCAGGTCGCTCTTATGCTTCCCAGTGGTGAAAACGAATACTTGAACATCGCCGAAAACACAGAAGAACGGGATAGGTAACAACTATTTATAACCAATATTTTTATCACTTACAACTCAATTTTTCCTAATTCAGACCGATTGTTTAACTAGTCATGTATTTTTGTTATTTACGTTTGATGAGGGATTTTTGTAGGTTTGTTGAAGATTTAGAAGGAGTTGCAATTGGAATGTCTTCCGCAGGAGAAGATGTAGGCGAAGATCTCGCGATGCTTACAACTGACCCCAATCTCGTGCTTTCCGAATTTTCCGACGAGTCAGAGCACCAGCAAGCGTTCAGGGAAGCGATCCGTTCCAGTAAGCCCGGCTAAAATCCTTCCTGCCCGCTTAGTATTAATTTTAATAAAAAACAGCGTTTTAGCTATGGAGGAAGAATACGAGATGGACGACGATGCGGGGGAATGGTACGACGATCCCTACGGCGACGACTTCATCCATGACTTTTCGCTCATCGAAGACGTCTGGAGCCCTGAAAAAGGGTGGTTCCGTTGGGCGATGATCGAAGACTGGTCGCAAGAAGATGAGAACGACTGGCAGGAGTTGCTGAAGAAAAAGGCTATCTTTGCCCAAAGCCCAGCTCGCTCTGAGGAGCAGATGACGGACGAAGAATACTGCCTTCATTTCAACATAATCGACACCCTAGAGTTAGTCAGGACGGTGGGAAGGGCCAAGGAGGTAAATTCTACAACATAATAATGTTTTTATTGCTGATTAATCTCTTTGCCAGGGGGTTCAGATCCTGTATGACCTGCTGAAAGATAGTGACGTCGATTTGAACCACTACCTGGCCGAACTTGACTACTGCCTGGTCCGCTACATAATCTGGGGACTCAACTTTCATTACAACCACGACTCCGATAATTTTGCAGGTTGGATATCGTGACGATCTTACCTTTGTCAAAAACTTATGAATTATGTTGTTTTATAACAGACACCTGGCAAGATCCGAGCGAAGTGCTTCCATCGTTTGAATACCGCCTATTGAACACTACGACAAAAATGGTTGGGCTTGGCTTTTTTTATTTCTAAGTCGCAGTAACTAATCATAAACTTTTAGTTTCAGAGTTTTCATTCAGTCGGTGAAATAAATGTGAAATATTGGTCCATGATACTCAATTGGTTTGTTAAGAAGCTGTTTGTGTCAAAGTGGCCGTCGGTCAAGCCCCAGAAGAATTTGAGCCCAGAGAGGCAGTCTTTCTTCGGGCCTAACCAGCAGCCGATCGACCAGTGCTAGTGCCGATCGGGCCAACAATCGGCCTCTTAATACAAATTTATGAGGGCTGTAACCCGTGTACGTGTATGCATGTTTACAAATAATAAATATAAATTATGTTCAATAAAAAATCGTTTAGTTGGCTTAAGTTGACGGGAAATGATGGTTCATTTCTTGCTATTCCTCTGTGTATTTACAAAGTGTCTCTTATCTTATGTCAATTTTTTAAATTAAACAATTACGAATATTTTCCTATACATCCCGTTGTTATCATTAGTACCTATGCTGATGATGAGACTATAATTTTATGTTCTAACCCGCATCTTCTAACATTCAAGAACAGCTTGAGCTTATCAAAGGCTGCTGCAATCAGAAAAGGACAAACCTAAATGGATAAAAATGTAGTGAAAAAGCAGTGCTCGCCATTGTATCACTGTTGAACTAGTAGAAAAAACGCCCAAATTTGTAATAGGCATATATAGGCCACAATTAAAAAAAGAAATGTTATAGATTATTATGGGTGATTTAATGCATATTGTGAAAATTAGGTAATACTTTTATAAATAAGATCCCACAAATTTCAACCATGACAATATGTCACACCTGAATAAAGCTACATCATACCAATAACGCTTCTTTTCACAGTTCTAATAGAAAAAATAAAATACCTTTTCCAAGGGAGCAGCTTATTTAAAAACTCAAATATTTGTTACAAATATTCCTTGCTTTAGCTGTTGATCTGGTATCTAACTGACCGATATAAAATTCAGATCTTGAGGTTAATGTTATATCAAACGATGTCCATCAACCTGGTATAAAATTATAAGCTATTAAATACAAATTAACAAAGAAAAAGGTTAGCATAAACATCTATGCTATTTTTGAGAAGTAAGGTAAATAATTGTCACTGTCCAGTCACATGGCATTAAAGCATGTGAAAGGCAAATTTCAAACTTTTCGAAACAGATATTCTTTTATAGCAAATAGTGGACGGTTACCATAATAAACTCCGATCAATCATTAAATATTGAGTAAATTTTATCTAATGTAAATACTTATGTCTTAGAATAGCTGTGCTTAAACTTTCGCCTGTTGTGTTCGAGCTTTACTAATGGTTTTGTTGGAAGAAGCAAGCCAGCTGCATTTTCTGATTGCTTAACTGTCCTCTTTGTACTTAGGTCTGAAAGTTATAACCGCAGGTTTGCAAATCCGAAGGGCTATAACAGGATTCGAACCGGCCGCTGACATGGGATGTCAGCCAATGCGGGGCCTGTAAAATACTGCTCTGAAAAGCGTTTAAATAAGGTCTTAAAAAGTAGTTCTTTACAAAAACTAAGTTTTCTAAAATTAACGTTTATATTAAACGCGCAATATTCTCTTTTCACTATACGCTGAACCAAACCAAACGGCCGGGAATTCTCGACATTTCCCACATCGCACATTCTCCATGTATTTAGCGGGGTGATGACCTACGTTTGCTCGTTACGGATCTTTTTGGTCAGCCTATACATGCTGGTTTCGGTCTGCCAGGTGGATTTCGGAATTTTGTCATCTTTAGTGCTGGTTCTTCCGTTGCTGCATTGTTAAGGATGGATCACCTCGACTTTACTATAATGAGTTTATTTGTTACACATGGCAGAGTAGTTATATGACGTTTCATGATTTTTGAAATTTGGTCTATTTATCCACGCTGAATCGATCTATCAAATGCGGAAGATGTCATTTGGAGCTTATGAAACGAAGAATTCCTAAACTCTGGCACAACATCGAACCAAAATCCTAATTAACTAAACGACACTTGCCAAACGCATCTAAAAGACTCACGATAGGTTGACCAAAATGAAAAGAAGCAATCGAGTACCAGACTAGTCACAGACAAGAGGAAATCGTACAAATTTATTTCCTCTTTCTTATATTATCTATACTCAAGTCCCGATGGAACATGATGACGTTCCATAGTGTATTGTTTGGGTACATTTAACATTTTACATATTTGTTTCTTTGGTTGGTATAATCCGTTGGTCCATATAAGTTTGAATATTTTTTATTTCAAAGTAATTAGGGGCGTCGGTGGCCGCAGAGGTTAAGGCGTTGATGCGGCGCTCATCCTTGTAAGCTAACGTTTCAGGGTTCGAATCCAGCGGCCATGCATTCGAACCCGACAAACTTGCAAATGAGCTGTTTGTCAAATACACCAGCACCCAGAGGGTTCAGTAACTTCGTAGTTGAATTACCCTCATTAAAAAAAATAAAAAAATAGGTGAGAGTGGTGTGTATTGACTATTAGTTAATGATTATTCGGTGTAGGCGAGATACGGTCTGGTTTGACGTAGGTTTTAAAAAAACATTTTGTTTATCGTGCCAACGTTTCGATCTTTATTGCGATCATCTTCAGGGCCTGGATTTTATAACCATTGCTTAAATTTTACAAATACATGTAAGATGCATTTATACAATGCTAGAATTTTTAAATTCAATCGAAGTATTTGTACTCACTTTGATTGAATTAAAAAATTCTAGCATTGTTTAAATTCATTTTTTCACATCCTACGTATATTTATAAAATGTAAACAATGGTTTTAAATCCCAGGCCCTGAAGATGATCGCAATAAAGATCGAAACGTGGTACGATAAAGAAAATAGTTTTCTAAAACCTACGTCACACCAGACCGCATCTGACGATCTCCGAATAATCAGTAAGAAAAAATTGGGTTCATTATGACCTTTGCAGAATTTCTTCTATAATTATCCCAAAGGATACGTTGATCAGATTTGTCAGTGTATTGCTTTCAAACGGCTAAGAACGTCATCGGTAATGATATCAAATTCAGATGCGATAGTCATTTGAAAATTATCTCCATACTTACGCTAGGATATGTACATCTAGATATGGAATCTTCCGAAGTTACGACCGTAGTTTCCTATGTGTTACGAAAGAAGATTGGTATAGCTTTTTTATGCTAAGGAGTTGATTCTGATTGTGACTCAACGGGTTCATCATCGGCGATCCCTGCGGGTCCGCTATTACCATTGACATTTGACCGTAGTGCAAAATAGGGCGATGCAAGCAGGAAACGCCCGCTGCTACTGTTTCGAAACATTTCTGACTCAACGGTGCAACCTTTCTAGCTGTTGTATCAGTCGGCCGCGTACATCAAACAAACGGCCAACCGGTTTCAAGACACTTTTCTTTAAATAATCCCGCACTTTGTCTTATCTCGAGTGCAAGAGTTCGTAGAAAATTAACTCACTATTCAGACGACATACAGTTGAACCTTTAAATGTTATAAACACGACACAAGGTTATTTATCTTTTCCATGCTATCAGAATTTTGTAAAGTTTGATCAGTTCTTCAAGAGAGTGATTACTCGAAGTCATTACTTGGGGCCAGAATCTCATTCCGAGGTGCCTATTTTTACATTTTTTACATTATGAGTATAAGACCAAATTTAAAATCTTATTTTTTTACGTTAACTATTTTTTTGTATTTTAAAAACATTCGATAATCTTTTGAAATTTTAGTCGATAGTTTCTGAAGGTTGTTATTAATGTGTGTGTGGTGTTTAGTGACCGTTAGCGAATGATTATTTAGAGATCGTGGGATGAGGTCTGATGTGACGTAGGTTTTACAAAAACATTTTCGTTATCATGTCAACGTTTCGATCTTTATTGAGATCATCTTCAGGGCTCAAAGTGTTTTCGTGTAGATGTGTCATTCTTGTGAGTCATGTTTTAGATTTCCCAACAGCTAAATTAATTACTGATGTAGACTATGAAATCCAAAAGTCAACAAAAATCAGAAGAAGAAAAAGACATAGCACGATCAAAATGCATTAACACAATAACAAATCACTTACAACACCTCACTACAAATCAACACAACATATCACAACCAACATAAACCAAAACTAAAAAAATTCTCAAAAATAACCCTGTCGTACTCATTCGTTCTGATGAAGAAACAAAACAAACAGTAGCAATCAGCAAAAAAGAGTACAAGGAAGACTTAACAAAATTATCAACGACACAAACACATACAGCAAGATCAAATCAGACCCTACCCCTTCTTTCATCAAACAGACAAGCAAAATCCTTCAAGAAACACTTAAACAAAAAGAAATTGACAAATAGACATACAAATGACTTCAAAACAACTCACCAACGCCCTCGAAACTATACGGATCTATAAAAACACATAAACCTGAACACCCTCAATAGTTTCATTTCTAAATTCCCCTTCATAAACATGATAAAATACCTAACCGACCTGCTCAACGCTCCAACACGACTCACAAGAATGACACATCTACACGGAAAACAAACACTTTGAGCTCTGAGGATGATCTCAATAAAGATCGAAACGTTGGCACGATAAAGAATATGTTTTTCTGAAACCTACATCACACCAGACCGAGTCAATCTCCACGATATCCAAATAATCGTTGTTATTAAAATTCAACAGTGCTACAGGTCGTTGGACGACCAAACGGCAGTTAAAAAATGTTTAAGGAATATAATTGAAATATTATTAATTAAAAATATAATTAAATTTTTTACTACCTACTGATGTTTATTTGGCTTAATATTAATTAAATTAAGTACCATCTGACTTTATAAATTTTTGAAATTTTGTTATAAAAAGGTGCCACAAGTTTTAACATAGAATGTTTGAATAATAGTAAAACAAAACTATTTCTTTTCTTCATATTGGACATTTGATCATTGTCTATTCTCTTCTAAAGACAAGAGAAAGGAGAGGATAAAGATCCTCCACAGCCTTTCTATTTTAATCCGGGGCTAAATTTTGTATCTGTATCTGTCTAATACTATAATTATCTTCCCAGCAGGAAAAGGGATGAAGGAAGGTAACAGCGTAAATGACAGAAAATCCCTTTCAAGCCGGTTACAAGGTTCCTCGACAGTTTAATAAGTTGTGGCACTAAAGACATCGTAAAAACCGAAAATCAAGAGGGAAATTAATGCCGGGGCCTAAAAGTAAGTTGCATAAAGCCGGTGAAAGTCAAATGCAGGTATTGATAGAGCCACCGGCAATAATGATAAGAGTTCGGAACGAAAAGTCAAAAAGAGAATTAATTTACATATGCAAAACATAGAGGAAATAGTTTTGACAAGATTGTCAAGTAGCTACTTCTAATCTTAGTGACGCAAATTGAATCCATTTTATCTCAGTACCACCGCCCCCTTCAAAAGAAAATTATCTGATAAATGTAGCAACAAACTTACTAACATATTCAAATCAAATACAATTAAATAATATACATTTTACATAATAAAAAAATTTAAATTTAAATTTGTTTTCATTTTAATATTTTCTAGGTGTCATAGGCTCTTTCTCATCACTCGATTTTTCTCTCAATCTTTTGTCCTTTATACGTGTGATTGTTTATCTTTCTTTTTCTCTCCCCTTCCCCTCACTATCTCTCTCTCTCTTTTTTTTCTCTCTCTCCCTCTCTCTCACTCTCTCTCTCTCTCTCTCTTTCTCTAGCCCTCTCACTTTTTTCTTTTCACAAATATGATTTCGATATCTTTCTTATTTATGCTGTCTTATTTGTATTTTAGAGCGATGATGTTTCCTCACTCTCCCTTTTCCCTCAATCACACTCTTACTCTCTCTCTCTCTCTCTCTCTCTCTCTCTCTCTCTCTCTCTCTTTATACACATATATATTTAAGTAATATATTATATTCTTACGTGTTTATTATTTTTTAATCTTACTTCAACATTTTACCTTTTTTGTAGTAAATTATACAGGATACCTCAGGGTAAGTTCAACTTCTAAATTTGAAATCCAACCCTATATACCTTAACAGATCATTTTAAAGGATTTTTTTTACGTTGAAAATAATTGTGCAATTGGATTTTAATTTGGTCCAAAAGTACGAAGTTATGGCACAAGTTTGAAAAACCAGTCATTTGGTTTGCTATTTATTAATCATATTTCATGTTTGAACTGCCTGCCTCGCGTAAACGTGCAAAAATTTTCTCGTTTTACTACTCTTCACAGGTGCTCAGAGCGTTACTGTCAGGGGAGTTGGATCGACAAATTTTCTATCCTTTGCCGCAGTTCTTCAACTGAGGTTGCTGGGTTATGATTGGCGTAGACATTGTTTTTTCAGATGTCCCCACAGAAAATAGTCATATTATGATAAATCGGGAGATCGAGAAGACAAAAATCGGACCATGAATAGGTCGAATTTACCTATCCCGGAAGTGACGATTCAAAAACGTCTCACCTGCAATGAATGCAAAAAGTGCTGGGGAACCATCAAGCTCGTTGTTGCAGAGGAACAACTAATAGTGTTGGTAAAACCTCTCTCATAAAATTGAGGAACTGATCACCATTTAAAGATTTTCGTAGAAATAAGGCCCAATTAATTTATTTCCGAGAAGTCCACATCAAACGTTGGTACTGTGAAGCACCTGATGATGACAAGAGTACAAAATTCTCGGATTTCCTTCTGCACACGTTCGAAAATTCCAACGGTATAGGATGTCATTAGAGATGAACTTGGATTCATCAGTCCATACTCCATGGAAGAAAGTTTTTTTCAGCTTACCAAATCGACATTCTGCAGGGAACGTAGGCTCCTATCTTAATCAGAGTCCGGAAGTCCCTGGACAAGTTGAGAACGTACGCCTTAAAATTGTAAGTCTGGAGTACTTTTCTAATTTTATTTTTTCAAAAACCAAAACCATTCCAACATTTCGGAGAGAGGAATTCGGATTTTGCGAGCATACAGTAAAATTTTCAGCTCCTCGTCGAAATTATGCTTCCGGTTTCTTGGTTCTTGGTAGAACAGCAACTGATCCATATCTCCTCATATTGCGAGCAACACAAATAACCGTTTTGTGGTTTACTCTGGAGCGATCAGCCAAATTTCTGGGAAGACAACTCGACTACAAGACACCCAATAAAATCGATAATCACTTTCAATAAAGCAGTCATAAATATTAACAATCTGTTGATCGGAAAATTGTTTTCTTCGGTTCATTTTAAATGGAATATTAAATGTAAAGAATAGTTAGTACTGTAAAATTTATTTATTTCCAGGAATCAAGATTTGTGCTCATAATGCGAGTTTGACAAACAATGAGAGAATGGAAACAATTAATGTCTACTTTAGTGAAGAAGCAAATTACTGAAATTAACAACGAAACAAAATAAATTCGTTTAAATTCACTAATTTCGTGGTCCGCTTGACCAATTAATACATTACAATTAATTAAGATTTTTAGTTAAGATAAAAAAGAGCAGCGGCGTATCTAGCCGAAGATCGTGGGTTCGAATCCCGCTCGTGACACTGTCTTTTTTATCTCAACCAATACTTCACATAAAGATTAATTAATTGAAAGAGGTTAGTGGTCAATCGGACCACGAAATCTAATGGGGTTGTTTTTTTTCTACTCAGTAAAAATTTGTTTTGACATTTAAATTCACAATTTTCAGGAGTTATTTATTTTTTTAAATTGGAAAATTCTTAAACCTTAATTAATTGTAATAAATTAGTTTTTTCAAATTTTTTGCGATAACTTTCTCATTTTTGATTAATTTAAAATCCGATTACACCATTGTTTTCAGCATAAAACATCCTTTAAAATGATATATGAAGATGTATAGGGTCGTATTTGAAATTTTGAAGTTGAACTGGACCTCAATTACCATGTATACTTTTTCTCCAAAAAATCTAAAAATTTGAAACTAGACTAAAATTATTAAACAGGAATTTTATTTTATTTTTGATAGCGTCAGTGGTTCAAGAGAAATTCAGCCCGGCCATCTAAAAAAGGACATATATATTTGATTTGACATTTCAATAAAATTTACTTTTTGGTTTAGAGAATCAAGTTATGATAATACTTACGACATTAAATGCCAGAATTAAGAGAGAAAGACAGAATTTTCGAATTGACATTTTGTTACGAGTTGGATATTCGAGGTCAAATGACCATTGCTGCAGGTCGATAACTTCAACATCATCCTGAATTAATATTTTGTTTTTGCAATAGACCAAAGAAAAAATGTAATAAAAATGTAAAATAATAATAGAAGTAAAAATAGCAAATTGGAAGAAATTCCACCTTGCTCGGCAGTGAAGAGAGTTTCAGGTGAAACCGTAGAGGGCTTTTTCGTCATTCGCGTGGACCATTATCTAGAAACGCTATGAACTACTGGCAACTTTAAACAAAAATAAAAATCATAACTTTCGATAAATCAATAAGCGGAACTGATTTAAAAAAATAGTTAGACATTTTAGAGAAATCTTGAGGGCAAAACATCCTGAGTGAGAAGTTAATGCAAGACTGAGGCATGAAAAGGGCGTGGCAGGAGGAATTGAAGATTATAGACGTAGATATAAATATACAAAATTTACTTGGCGTGAACAGCAAGGAGATGCTAATTTACAATGATCATCCAATAAAGTGGAACAAACCAAAGAGAACCACCACTGATCGTAATATAAATACCCCAACCATTAACCATCAGACTTCATCCCAACATTGTTTGCAATTTCTGATTAGTTAATTAAAAGATATTCATTTATTCGAGACGAAATTGCTGAAAGTATGTTTTGAAGGAGTTTATTTTTCTAATTTTGCAGAGAATTGTTATTATGATCATCGTAAAGATCGGGTGCCAATAATAATGAAAAGGCGATTTGTATGCGCGGAGCGGGGAGCACAAATTGTAGGAGGCGGTAATAAAAAAATGAAGTTGAACTTCTTATTAGCATGAAAATGCACTTGCCGGACAATTACCGAAGGATGATGGCTTGCTTATTCAGTTGACGTAATCCTGGCTCCGCTCGACGATTGTCCTTCTTGCCTTTTTATTCGACGGTCCGTCGTTTTATTTCAATCTAGTTTTATCCAAGAGAGCTATCTCATTTATCTTATATTTCTAAATTGCAAAAAGCATTTTTACATATATTACTGATTTCCATGATTAGCCAGTGGTTAATAAGGATAGCTTAGCTGGAAACTTCTAAGTGGACAATATTTACATTTTGTTTTGAAATACATTACATTTAAAAGCATTCATCACTCAGTATGTGTATAATGTATAAATTATAAGTCATTATTTTAACCTTTGACTTCTCAAATTTATTCATAAATATTTCTACTTGAAGCCAACTTATAAAGTATGGAATTATAGATCATCATGTCTACCATACGACTTGACTTGATGTGAGAAAAATTTAAGTTCAACGATATATCTTATAGAAAAATGTATGATTTGCGATCAAAGCAATTTGGTGGGCTATGAAAAATCGGATGTCTAATGCCTTGAACATTATGGTATGGTACAATTAATTAAGGTTTTTAGTTGAGATGAAAAAAAAGTTAATGGCACGAGCGGAAAAATGGCAAAAAGGAGGGAAAACTCATAAGGTGGAGTTGAGATAGGAAGTTGATGTCCGAGTGGATCGAGGTCACGATAGCTCAAGTGGTAGAGCAGCGGGGTATCAAGCCGAAGATCGTGGGTTCGAATCCCGCTCGTGCCATTACCTTTTTTTCATCTCAACAAAAAACCTTAATTAATTGTAATGTATTAATTGGTCAAGCGGACCACGAAATTAGTGAAATTATTGTATGGTACGAAAATAAGATAATCAAGTTAAATACAGTGCTATCGTATACAGGGTGTCAACTTAAGAAGAAGAAAAAATAATTTATTCCCGGACAGGGATGTCTTCTTAGATTAATATTAATACTAGTTAGAATAATAATAATAGGTTAAATTAAAAGTTAATTACATATTGACACAAAAACAAACCATGTCGTTGTGATCAACGTAATAACAACAGAACTCAAAGGGGTTCATACTAAAATTACTTCCTCTCAAAATTAACAAAAAATAATAATTACTGTGTAAATTTAAACAGTGATTAAATAGACTCTGTTCGGAGAAAGTGAACTTGCATATACAAATGTATAAAAAAGGTAATGGAAGCGGCTTGGATAGTTAGAGGGAGTTCGTTCCAAAATTTTGGTGCTCGAACAAGCGAAGACCGTATAAAGGTGCATGTTTTTTGGAAAGAGAATTTGAATCGGATGGACTGGATAATGGAATTTGAACAATGGTGTTAATGGCCTCGTAAAGAAAGGAACCGAGAAAAGAGAGATTTGGGGAAGAGGGATAGGGCCAGGATAGGTACAAAAGCAGTCGTGATAACCTGGACCTTCGGGGGGTGCCGAATATAAAAGACACAACAATTCACAAATATTTTAGGTGCTTATTTTGCTTTCGCCAAAGCCCGCCTTAAGCAATACAGCTCTAGTCGAAGAAGGGGAAGATGAAGGAGGAAACCAGGAGTTTGCAGGTGGAAAACGGTAGGAAGAGCGTGGAGTGTAAGAATTGGATAAACAATAAAACAACGGGAAATGAGAAGTACCAGGAGAGGTTTTCGTGAAGGATAACGGTTTTTGACGGAGAGGCGGAACGAAATGGGAAGGTTATATAGGGTAAGAGAGGAGAAATGAGGGAGGGATTTGAGGAGATGACTAGATCCATGACGAAGCTGGGGATTTTGTAAGGATGAGGTTGAGAGAATTTTGATGGGCCCATTTGATGGAATTTAATCTGGATCTTGGGGATTGCCTATGGTATTTCAGAAGGACAGGTGATTTGGACGTCGTCAGCATAAAAGCGATAGTTGCACTCGTGGATGGAGTCGGAGAGGTCTGATGCAGATGTTGAAAAGGATTGGAGAGAAGCTAGAACCTCGGGGAACAACAGATTTCAACAAAAGGAAGGAGGAGGTGGTGCCGTTAGGAAAAGCGACGGCTTGAAGTTGATTGGTAGGATAGTAGTAGAACCATTGAATGGTGCTATTAGAAAAAAAAGGACTTACTAGGGTAACTTTTTGATTAAAAAATGATCATCTTAATAAAAAACAAGATTTTCACAAACTTTATTGATTTCTAAAGAAGAACCATGTTCATTTTCCTTACAAGTTCGCATTTATGTGGCAGGAATCGTATTTTGATTTGTGATATTGTGATTTTTTTATTGGGTACTTAACCTTATTTTTGGATGGCGAAATGGATCTATCAAGTCATTTTTTTTGTATTTCTAGACTGGATGTAGTTGGAATAAAATCAAGTCGTTATTCTTTAAGTTGTGATCCGGATATCAGAAAAATTAACATGTCCAACTTTCGTTTAAATTTACCCTATCCATCGAAGAAAGTCCATTCGCACGTATTAAAAGAGAAAGCCCATTAATTTTACAAAGGTAGAGCACATTTTACAATAAAAGGCGGCTCCCGGTAGCCTCTAGGTAACGGATGAGATATATCGCATCTACGACGTCGTTTTTTCCCCGTGTTGCCTTCTAATGAGATCGAATCGGGAATACGCAAAACAGATGCGTAGGAGACCTCGTCTGATTAATTGGTCTAAAAGTTTGTAGAAGCGGTAGAGGGAGTGAGTGAGAGTTTGGGCAATAATTGACTCTGCCGGCTCCAGTTTCCCGCCTGTCCATATCCGTAGGATGTGCCAATTCTTGAAAGATATCCCCCCGATCGATCAAATGTGCGACCCATTTTTCATTTCTAGTTCTTTTACATTCTGATCTCTCTTTTGAAACATTTAAGTCCGGCGGTCGCATGATCTAATCATACAATAAATTAAATTGCAGAAGAGTGTTGAGAGATTTTCTATACCTTTTTATTGAACTAAATTGTTTATGTATTATAGTGTATTAAAAACTTTGATTTTAAATTAATAAACATTTGCACATTGTGTCGTTGTTTTTATACTTCATCATATCATCATACATGTGACTGATTACTGATTTTTATAAGCTCAAATCTGCACTTGCTGTACACATGCACGCACGTGTAAAGAGTTGAACCTTCTCGCAGTCCACCTGCAATTCCAGCTTTTGTAATTTACAATAAATATCCGGCAAATTTCGAGAATCACCCAACACGGGTGTTGGCAACCTGGGGTAAGACTCAATCTTATCCGTCCAGCTACTGAGGTTGGGATCCGGATGCGGTCAACTTCTAGGTCATTTCAGCATCCAACGCATTCAGTGCCTAAATCCCAACCCATTCACATTGTATAGTATGGAGATCCATGTAATTAATAAATGTATTTCGGCTAACATGTCCGAGTAATATATATTATTAGAATAAGGTTATAAAAAAATTCTTTTCAATTAATTAATCTTTAAGTAAGGTATTGGTTGAGATAAAAAAGTCAGTGACACGAGCGGGATTCGAACCCACGACCTTCGGCTAAATACGCCGCTGCTCTACCACTTGAGGTGTCGTTGAGGTTAAAAAAGGGAATGGCAAAAAGGACACCAACTTCCCACTTCAATCCACCTTTTGTATTTTACCTCCTTTTTGCCATTCCTTTTTTTTTTATCTCAACCAATACCCTACTTAAAGATTAATTAATTGAAAAGAATTTACTTGGTCAATTGGACCACGAAACCTAATGGATTTAATAAGCAAAATGAAGTATACTTCACTAAAGATCTCCGTGGCCATTTCATTTGTAGCCGAGAATCGAATCCTAATTACTCGACATTTGAAAAATGGCAAAGAGGAGGGAAAATTCAAAAGGTGAGTTGAGATGGGAAGTTGGTGTCCAAGTGGATCGAAGTTACGATAGCTCAGATGGTAGAGCAGCGGCGTATTTAGCCGAAGGTCGTGGGTTCGAATCCCGCTCGTGACACTGACTTTTTATCTCAACCAATACCTTACTTAAAGATTAATTAATTGAAAATAATTTATTTGGTCAATCGGACCACCAAACCTAATGGCGTTATAAAAAATATATTTATCTGATGTTCGTTTATGTTGATAAAGATTAAAGGGACGATTGTTTATTTATTTGCTTCATTGTGGACAAATTTTGTCATTAGCTGGCAACAAACAGTTAAAAGCTAATGAAGACCCCGCGGGACTTAAACAACAGGTGGAAAAAAGGCATCCGGAGAGACACCTCGTAGCAATCCCTATGCAATGGAGCCCTCTCTCACTCACTCTCTCTCTCTCTCTCTCTCTCTCTCTCTCTCTCTCTCTCTCTCTCTCAGTACATAGATAGCACTGTTACAATCGACCCCAATCTCCAATATTGGATATGAGAACGTTATTATAAAAATTACAAAAAAGAACGTTCAACCCTACCTTTACAAATGAGTTTATAATAATAGCCAATCTCATGATGTACACTCACTGCCATCGACCATATCCCAGACAATGTGCGGTGTTGCAAAGGAACCCAATAGCTCCGACTCCAACCCCGAGCTGAAATCCACCCCCACGGATTCTCATCAAATAATCTTTAAATAGGTGTTTCAATTACATATTTTCACAAATTTAAAAAGCAATCTGTAAATGAATGAATTTCCTGAGGCTATAAGTGTAAAAAGAAAAGCATTTTGGATTACATTTACGAAAATACTGTCTTTCTGTCTTTAAAAAGTCTTCTCAATGTTCCTCCAATTCATCGCAGTAAAATAACCATGGTGTTTGCGAATACGTGATACAGAGGGTAAGTAAACTTAGAGAACCAAGATGTCTCGTTCATTCTTGAAAATAAGGCCCTAAAACAGGATCTCTTTGCCGTACACCCGTAATCCAAAGATTTTTAAAAAAATTAAAGCATCGGTTTTCAGAAGTTTCTTATTCTGGACTCCAAGATGCTATGACGTTTTTTTTAGTAAAAAATTATTATGTTGTGCTTAATGATAATAAATTTCATTAATTAATTTCGGAGTATAAAGGTATTAGTCAATAACGCCATCGTTCAGTGAGGAACTTCACAGTGAATCCATTCACAGGCTCGGATACAAACTGTCACCACCACATTTACAAAAATTACATTATAATTCACATATCAGAAGCCACAACACATATATCCATAATAGCCTCCATTCCTCTGGGTTTTAGCCTTTTAGAAGTTCCCTGTAGCCAGGGGAAGAAACTGGAGAATTAGCATAAAATTAATGCGTTCCTATAAATCCGAGACCGTTCTTCATACATTTTTTATTTCTGAAGAATAAACCTACATTTATTACAAATATGAAGGAAAAAAACGTTTTGTAGCGTTCGAAGTTTAACTGCTTCTCCCCACATCAAAGCTGTATACCCACAGTTTTCATAGACGATGTTTAATCAAGATTTTCTGTTTAGAAACTGCAAGAATTTTGGCAGAGTGCAGTTAGCTGAATTCACGCTAGACTTCTATCTATGTAGATGCAAGTCTAGCTATTTATCCGAATCGGTTGCAGCCTAGTTTATCTTTAACTATAAACAGGAAGAACAGCTGAAAGAAACTCTTGGGAAAGTCTATTTTTATAGTACTAGGAGTGATGAAAGTGAACCTGTAAAGATGATGAAATGATAAAAGTGCCTCACAAACCAAATCAGCGAAGAAAGGCTGATCAAAATGATGGTAAGGGTTAAAAATTACATGTTTAATTATGCTAGACAGTGTAGGTCCAATTTTCGAGCATTAAGGGGTTCATGGTATTTTGGGTGTGATAGTTCAGTTTTTCCTGTGCTAAATGTTCTTTAAAACTGTTATCAGCGATAGAATATGTTTTTAGAGTATCTAGATTATCTGATTAAAAGTCCTTTGATAGAAATCGTTCGATTAAATTGGATTTTATCTTGCTTTCATCAACTTTATTATCCTTTTCAATCTAACCACTTTCGTGAACACTTACATTACTCTATTTAAGATTTTTGTAAAACTAGATTCAAAACATATTATTTATGAAATGGATAGTCAGGAGAAAATCCGGTTAGTTATGTCATTATGTCATATAAATTAATTGGGCTAATGTCTACGTTAATTTAATTATTTTTAAATTTATTTTTCACATGTATGTATTTTTATAATTTGAACGTGTAGTATTACTTGTCTTTGTACTGTTAATACAACTGTCCCGAGAGGAAAATAGGAATTTTCAAATACTTTATACAGTGTATAATGGTACAGAAGGTATACTTCAGCTTTAAATATACATTAAATATGTATAATAAATTAAATATACAAATAGTGAGAAAAAATACTTTGATTGAGTATATATAAAAAAATATATTTTGCATTGTATAAAATCACTTTTCCACATCCAAAATGTAATTGTTATATGTAAACAATGTTTGTAAATCCCAGGCCCTGAAGATGATCTCAATAAAGATCGAAACGTTGGCACGATAAAGAAAATGTTTTTCTGAAACCTACATCACACCAGACCGCATCTCACGATTTCTAAATAAATATTTAAATATACCTCGGATTCAAAATATTCTGACTCAAGAGATTTGGCTTCCGTCGGCCATGTGAATTTACGTTATACGTGTATATACATATATATACGTTCTAAATAAAATTCACTATTGCCTAGCTAATTTTAGCTTTAACAACAATTATTCTGCAAAGTATGGTTAAGTTGGAAACTTAGTGTCACGAGCGGGACTCGAACCCACGACCTCCGGATGGATGGGTTGGAGCCCTGCTCGTGAAAGTAACATTTAAACTCAACAACCAAACTTTGTATAATAATTAAAATTATTACGTTGGTTAATAGGAACAACTAAATTGCACATAATAGATTAATTTAAATCAATTTGGATTGGACAATGGTCGATTCATTAATACCTTGCTGTGAACTTCTTTTTAAAAGAAGAAAAAATCTTATTAAAAATTAAAAAAAAGAAGAAAAGATTTTTTAAAAATCTGAAATTCTTTTGAATCGGGTAATGCACTATTTTTGGAATAAAATCTGCTCTCAGAAATAAAAAGTTTAAGAAAATTTGCAGTAATTGCTTAAATAAAAATACAAAATAAAGAGTTTAAATCAAATCGCGCTCTTGACACTGACATATTTATCTCTCCTTAGAAAGAATATTAATTGATTGAAAGAAGTAACTTGGTTAATTGACAACAAAAACGTAAATGGAATAATAATCAAAGTATGACCATATTCCTTGTTATTGTTTGTTTCATAATAAAAATCGTATTTGGTTGTTCAATTTTCAATTACTTCGACCTGATGCCTGGTCCGGAAGGACCAATTCATCATCCATTTGGACTGGAGTTCCACTTTCCATCCAGTTCTCCGTCGGCTCGTAAAAGGGCGAATTATTTCCCATCTCGTGGCTAATCGAAGTGTCTACACCTTTTCCGGGCATGGGATTGAAACGTCTTGCAAAGGCGACAGCGGCTAATGAGGTTCGTTTCCAGTTTGTAAACCGAATTATAAAATTTCGAAGTCTTTGCCCGTCGGATTATGGGACTCGCCGACGTTTGACGTTTATGATTCCATTACGGCCAGACAGTAAAAATTAAAAAAATATTGCCCTCTCCAACTCGGAATGCCTACGTTATTTCGCATGCTGATTTTGTGAATAATTATTTAGATTAGTCCCTTGCTTTATAATAGATTCAAGCTAACGCGCTTTTGATATCTGTTATATTAAGGTCTTTTACTAAAAACATGACAGGATTTAAAAAGTTTACTAAGTATTTTAAAAATTATAGATATCACTCTCTACCCATTTGGCCTATATCCCTACCACTCTGATATATATATTGAGAGAGGAGAGAGAGAGAGAGAGAGAGAGAGAGAGAGAGAGATGAAAGAGAAAGAAGTGTGTGGCTGGGTGAGCATAGAAAAAAAACATATATAGAAATGAGAAGCTCAGTAAAAAAGAGAGGGGAGGGAGTGAGAAAATTAAAGCGATAGGAGAGATAGGGAAATGAGAATCTGCGAGAGAAAGAAAAAGAATAATGTGAAAGGCTAGGGCAGAAAAAAGATAATCAAATAAATAGAGAGAATAGGTGTGAAAATATGTTAAAAAACAGGAGATAAGGATAGCGATAAAAAATTTAAAAATAAATAATAATGTAATGAATAAGGGAAAATATAAAATTATGTGAAAGATAGATAAAAATAAAAAGAAGATAGAAAATAGGCAGAAAAAGTGAGAAATCGGGAGCGAAACAGAGCAAGAGAGAAATTGAAATAGAAGGAGAAACAATCGTTGCATAAAAACGTCATATAAATTAGGAAAATATAAAAAAAGGAGGCAGATGTATTGTAACAGAATTTAAAAAAAATACAAAATTGAAAAAACAGAAATAAAGTGGACGTGAGACAGAGAAAGAGAGAATTGTATAAAGAGACAAATATAGGAAGTGAGAGTTAGAGAAATGATTGGACACTGATAAAGAAAAGAATAACGAAATTAAAAAATAGAAAACCTCGACTTTGGGTAAGTTTGTCACAGTCATCTTTACATAAAATGAATTACAATTTCTTATATTGGGCCAAGGAACATTTAAATTTATTCATTCCAACAATTTAGGACTATCTGTCATGCCATTTGCCAATTTATACAAAAAACATACCGAGATACATTTTTCTGTTTTCGAGTGACAGCAGACCCATTTTTTTTCGAAATGGGCAGTATTTATGCGGGTTTCTAACAAATTTGATTTTATAAGGTGTATAACGAAGGAATTTATTAGTGTGTATATTTACAATAGTTTGGCGACCGTACAACACTGTTATATTCTAATTTTGGTCGGGTACAGATACAATAAAGAGATTTAAACAGTTCTTTATTGCTAAAATCTGCACATTTGCGCATTTTAAATCCCAAAGTTCTTAGACTTTTCTTTTAAATAAAAGATATATGTTTCTTAAAAGTCATTTCATTATCAAAAATTATCATCAAATACGTGTAACTAACATTACAGTTTTTTTTTTTTTATTAGGTAACTTCACATTTTGAAATGTTCAAGTACGTACATTTTAGCTTACACGTGCAATAATCCTTGTAACAGTTTATTGACGGAAGGGAGTTTGTTACGTTTGACCAGTTTTTTGACAGGATATCTCAACTAAAAAAAGTTATTGGAAATTATATTAAGTTAATTCATTGTTTATTTGGAGATCGTGAGGTGCGGTCCGGTTTGTCACAGGTTTTAGAAAAACAATTTCTTTATCATCCCAACGTTTCGATCTTTATTGAGATCATCTTCCGGGCCTGTGATTTATAAAAATTGTTTAAATTTTACAAATACGTAAACATCCCGTTTAGGATGTGGAAACAAATGAATTTATACAAAGCTAGAAAATTTTAGATAAAAAAACCAATGAATTTATACAATGCTGGAAAGTTTTAGATTAAAAAAAATGAATTCATACAATACAAAAAAAAAGTTTTTCTACAACCTACGTCACACCAGACCGCACCTCACGATCTCCAAATAAATAATAAATTAATGTAATTTACAATAACTTTTGGCAATAATCATTGGCTAACGGCCACTAAACACCACACATTAATTTATTATAATGATTTTTTTACGAGGGTTCGCAACAGCAGAGGTTATATCAACCTTCGGGGTACCGGTGTTTTTGAAAAAGATATCGGGTTCGAATGCAGTGGCGCTGGATTCGAACACGGGACCTTTACCTTAAAGTGATGAGCGCTGTGTGAACGCCTTAACCGTTGCGGCCACCGACGCCCCCCATTGTAATGATTAAAAGTATAAAATGTATAATAGAGGGAAAAGAGAGAAGGAGAGTAGCAAAAAAGGAAAACGTAAGAGAAAATAAGGCAGACTTACCTTTTATGCATTATAAAATATTTTATTGAAATCATTGTTATTAGTGGTAATGATTTCTAGAATACAAATCATATTATAATCCTTTTTAAAAAGATTGAACACCACACTCACTTCATCATTTATCATTTCTATCATGTTATAATTTCAATGATTTTGTAATCTTCGTTGTGTTAAAACATTAGTACGAATCTTATACGTTGTTTATTTTTGTAGAAAATATTTTTCAGCGTGCTGAATGAAAGTATTTTAATAAATGACAACTATAAAATTATGAAAGTTGTTTAATTAAAAAAAATATTTCTGTAGATATGTTGTATGTTGTTGTAATATTATCTTTTATATTAATGGTAATTTCCCTTATGACTCTCGTTCCTTTCACTCGTGTGGGTAATCGTGCCTGGTGAATAGCCAAAGATCCGCTTTCATCGAAATAAAAATGAGCCGATTGGACGACGACTTCACCCGGAAGGGAGAATATCCAGTTCGGAGCTCGTGTTGCACAAAGCCCGAAAAGAGAATAAAAAAAATCTATAGGCCCGTGGGTCAGTTATGCAACTGGTCGACTGGAGGGAACCGTCTTTCTCCAGGCGTCCCTATCGCTCTTTCTCCTCCTCGCTCTCCCGTTTTACGATCCTCAGGGATTATGGGCGGTCCGGGAGGTCACGTGACGCCTAATGAGGGGTGTTCGCGTGCCCGCCGAGACACGAACCGGGTTGACGTGTGCAAGGCACGGGACAAATCGTGATTGAGACGTGAGCATCTCGGCCATTCCGATGACTACTTCTGCAGATTTCATCTCTCATAAGGATGCGCCGAAGTCCAAGTCGTCTTCATTGTCAACTGTCATATTTAGGTTGAAACTATCTCAGGAACAACGCAAAACGTAAATGCTGAAAGTAAAACACAAAGCCAAAGGAAAGAGGTACAACTTATATGACAACCTCGAATCAATCTAGCCCGTTTTTTTCTCTGAATGATTTTGAAAATATACAACAATTAAATCTTACTTATCTTAATTACGTGCATATTTTTTCAACAGCAAACAGCAAACCATCTACCTCGCGAAAGGTCGAACAAAACAGACTTAAACGGGGAACACACTTGCAACGCTATGCCCGATGCTACCCGACGCCGTGTTTCGTTTTGGTAGGGTGTACAGATCTATGCGACGTCAAGCGCACGCCACGTACAGTAACACAGTGTATATCACCAATCAGTATCACAATCGAGACGCCTCTTTTAGTATGAGCAAAACCATGTAACAAATTGTTAGTTAAATTTTATGAGCACAACAATATAATAATACCGGTGTTTTGATAAGTTTTCTTCCTAACCATCACAATTAAATAATTTTTATAATAACTCATAACTTTTTGATCTCGTTTAATTTGGTTTACGTTAAAATAAGAATGTTGTAATTAATAAAACGACAAAATTACATATACTTAGTTTAAAATAATCTACAAAAAATATGAGTGTCCTGTTCTGAAACTACGGGACGAAAATGGTGTATGAACAAAACCATGAAATAAATTGTTAGTTAAATTTTATAAACCAAACCGTGTAATAAATTGTTTGTTAAATTCATTAGGTCAAAAATTGGCATTCCGGTTTCTACCATTTTCATGGTTCATTTTTCTACCAAACCATTAAAAAAAGTTTTTTTAAAATAAAAACTAACAAATTTTTGATCTCGATTAATTTGGTTTATACTAAAATAAGTAGGTTGTAATTAATATAACGAGAATAATACATGTAATGTGAATAAAAATATAAGTGTTCGGTTCTTTTGTCTTCGTCTGTACTCGATGCTACCCGACGAAATTCTGGACAGTGGGGATCGCATAGCGTGGAGTAGGGTAGCGTTGCATAGCATCGGGCAGATGTGCACGGGGGTAATACTACCTTCCCGCATTACAAGTAAAGTATCATTTTGACACGGTTAAATTTAAAGATTGGCTGAGAAAAGGCTCATAGAGGCTACCATATTCAAGTGCTGAGAAAATATAATTTAAAGATCTGCTTATTTACTTAATATTCGTAGTTCGAAAAATAGAACAAAAGTAAACAAAAAACCCGAAAGATAGAGCCAAAAGAAAAAGAATTACAACTATTTATATGATATCCTATGATCAATGTAGTTCCATTTTCATATAAGATCATGTTCTAAGATTAAAATAATGATTATTAATGTACTAAGTGACTGTACCATTAAATGTCGAAAGGTACATGTGTATGAAAAGAAATAAGTCCCTTGACTTGCGAACTTTCATAAACATCTATTTACCTCCAAAAATTACATCAGTGTGTGAACTTGGCTTTAGGTATGATCAAATTATAAATATTGGACCAGGAAATTGAGAAGAAACCTACTGAGTTTACTATTTTAAGTATTAATATTCCTTGGAAATAACCAAATAAATGCAGCAAAACGCAACGGACAGGGCTTAGCGTTCCAACTATTTAATAACATACAACTCATAGAAGAGAATAAACATATAAATATAGAATAAATTGTTAGTTAAATTGTAATCTATCACTATAAGAATTTCCGGTGTTTTGGTGATTTTTCCTTCAAAACGACATAACTAAATATTTTTTATTAAAACTCGTCAATTGCTAATCTCGATTAATTTAGTTTACATAATGCGTTGCATTTAATATATAATAGTTGAAAATACATACAGGTTGAAATAACAAAATATGAGTTTTTTATGTCTTAGAGAGTTTAATGTGAAACCGCAGAACAACCTCAATAAGTGAATACATGAAAAAAGTCATAAATCAATATTACGTCAATGACCTGAACTCGTCCTTCCGTTTGCAAAATTATCTTCAAATACAACAAATGATCAGGATAACAAATGATCATCAGTTTTTCGAAGTTGTACGCCATTAAACTTACATAGCAGTTTATTTTTGTTAATAGGTGTATGTCAATTTTGATGCTCAACCATTGTTATATTCGAGATTTTAAATTTTTAGGTTTTGAATTATAGTTTAAACAGTCTGTTATTGTTTGTTGACCTATTAGCATTAAGAGCATGAAGTGTATTTTTGTTTAAATAAGCATCTTAGGGAGAGTTTCTTTAGATACATTTTAATTTACTAAAAAGGTTTCTGTTTGCGGTTAAAATTTTAACGATAATCCTGCCCATATAAGGATAACTGCTCTAACCGCGTCAAGTTTGTATTTTATGCCTGTACTTTTTATGTCTGTATTCTTTCTCATAAATCAAAGTCGAAAACGAGACTTACGATTCGCCCTATTGGATTATCGGCCGCCATAAGGCCGATCGAATTAAGCCCGTTTACGACCCAATAAAGTTCGAAACTGGAATCTTTGATTCGAAAAACTTTTGCATAACAGCCCTGGGCCGTTTGTGATTGGTAAAATCGACTTTCTTAAAATGCTTGAATTAATGAAGATGAAAAAAATCCGGTGAAACTAAAATCCTGATTTTCCTTTCTTTAAACAAACGAGATTCTGATATTGTACTGTGATGAACCTGCAGTTTGATCGTTTGTGACATAATCCTTCAAAGACGAAATTTAATTCTTATGAACTGTTTTTCTGATTTGCTTCAAAGTATAGGGCGTAGAAAAGTACGAAAGTCAAAATATATAATTTTTCATTGGTCTGTTAGTTTGCTGTCAGTTTATGCATCGATTGAGGCAATAATTGCTGCAAGTAAACCAAACGTTACTTTATTTTATCGTTTGGAAATAAGACTCCATTTCCACTTAATAAAGATGACTATAGGATCCTTAATAGCTGAATTTGGTTATACGAGTGAGAACCATTATTTGATTGAAATGACCTTTTCCTTTCCAAGAAGAATCCCACAGTAAAGAATCCCCGCTGCAGTCCCACTAAATATCATGATACTTATGGTTGAAATCAGCTCTTTAAAGTGGTTAATTGATGTACTTTTGGTTTGGCTCATGAACCCTGATGAATTTCTCTTATTCGAACAATTCGCATTTGACTAATCATGCATCACTTCGAGAATCTTCTGGTTTCGTTATATACTTAATGGAAAACATTTAATTTATTTTTATTAAATTATTAAATGTAAAAGTTGGATTACATTTTTCACTCAATTTTGCGTTCGTTAGTAAAAAACGAGATATTAACGGCGAAAAAGGTAACATTTATATATACATCAAACGTGGATTTGTGTGCAAGGTAGGGGTCGAAATTTTTCGAGAAAAGAAACTATAAAATATTGGAAATAAAATGTCCGAATCGCAAGGAAACAGTATATATTGTGGATAAAAATGAAAATGAGGTAATTTAAAGATCATACAAACAAATCAACACTTTTCCAGTATTAGTCAAGGTATAACATAAGCTGTAATGACGCACATGTATTAATAAGTTTTTAGTAGCAACGATAAACAAAAAGAATAGTCGTCGGTTATACACAGATAAAGTCATAAATTGAGAGAGCGTGAGATCAAGAGGGGGTAAAAATAGAATGAAAGAGAGGGTGATATATATATATATATATANGAGCGAGAGAGAAATGAAGAGTAGTGCGTATAGTAATGAGATGGTAAGAAAACCCAAAAAAGAGGTTGGGAAGAATTGTTGCATTGGCAAAACCTTTTGGTTTTACTATATTTTTATTTTGTATCTCTTCCGATTTAAAAACAAAACACAAAATTAACGAGTGTTCTTATTAAGTTATTATTGCTACAAAAGTTACATAATATCATAAAAAACAGAAAGCTAAAGAAGTTAAAAAGACAAGAATAAAGAAATTAATCTTTAATTAAAGTTTTGGTTGAGATAAAAAAAAGTCAGTGTCACGAGCGGGAATCGAACCCACGACCTTCGGCTAAATATGCCGCTGCTCTACCACTTGAGCTATCGTGACCTCGATGCACTCGGATACTAACTTCCCATCTCAAAATTCAAAAGGTGTGGTTGAGATGGAAGGTTAGCGTCCGAGTGGATTGAGGTCACGAAAGCTCAATTGGTAGAGCAGCGACCTATTTCGCCGAAGGTCGTGGGTTCGAATCCCGCTCGTGACACTGATTTTTTATCTCAACCAAAACCTTAATTAAAAATTAATTAATCTAAAAGAATTTATTTGCTCAAGCGGACCGCGAAAAATAAATATAATAAAGAAAATTGGATAATGTTAAAAGATCAAACAAAATACTACGTATTTCTAGTATAAACTGAGCTGTAATAACGGGGAAATACAATTCTATCGATACCACAAAATATAGACTTTTTTATTAGAGATTAGTATTAATTAAAACCTCCGATACTACTATAATATCGTTTGAAAAGTTTTCGATACTCATTAAAATCGAAAAAATATTCCGAGGAAGGTGAATTATCAAACGTAAAACAACAACTAATTAAAAAACATTACTGAATGAGAAATGACTTTTAATTAACTACTTATAAATTCTATAGGAGATTCTGTTTTGAACATATTATAAAAGCATACCATGAAATAACCCAAAACCCTTAATATTTTTGATTTGAGCATATCACTACAGGAACTGCACGAAAATAAGTAAATAATTGATCTTAGCTATTTTATTTCTAAGCTTAGCATTTTGATCTTTTTGCATTAATCTAAAGGGTGTCCTTTTTAGATGGCCCGGCTGAATTTCACTTGAAACAAAGGCGGTATCAAAACAACAAAAAATACGTTTTTAATATTTTTTTAGTCAAGTTTCAAATTTTTACCTTTTTTTGGAAAAATTTTTTTTAAGGTAATCTCAGGCAGAGTTCAACTTCAAAATTTCAAATAAGACCCTATTCATCTTGACATATCATTTGAAAGGATCTATTACGCAGAAAACAGTGGTGCAATCGGTTTTTAAATTGGTCAAAAAATGGCAAAGTTATGGCATGATTGACAAAAATTTCTATATTTTGCTGCAATTGTTCAACTGCTGTGTTATGATGAAATTTCTTTCTAAATGATCCCACAGAAAATAGTCACGTGGACTAAGATCGGGGGAACAAGGAGTCCAACAGATCGCGCCGGGGGCCGCGGTAGCCGAGTGGTTAAGGCGTCAGACTCTCGGCTATTAGATCCCGCGGTCGTGGGTTCGATCCCCACCGTCGCCTCTGGACTTTTTCTGACGCCTAAGGGGACCGGTGGCCGCAATTGAAAGAAATTGACACGGCACTCATCAATGGAAGGGGCGGGATCGGATCTCAGCGACCCTGAATTTGGTCCCAACCCCCTTCAAAAATGAGTTTCTTCGATGGAAGAACACCGGTACAACACCGGGCCACTAAAAAGGACACCCTGCACAAATATGTTAAATAGATGACAGAAGTAGAAAAATGATCTGAAACGATTAATCGGCTACGAATTTAAAATGATCGATAACGGACACGAGATCGGATTGAATAATGGCTATGATAAAAAGATAACCGTATAGAAGACGAAATTTGGGATATTCGCGAGAATAAGATAAAAATTGATTTGGAAAGTGAATAAAAGATTAATGGACGATAAAAGATGTTACGTAATGTATGGAAACGATCGAAAATGAAAACGAATCTGTCGCAAAAACGTTATGAGTGGAATAGATAAAGAATGCTTAAAATTAAGCATAATTTAAAAAAATAACATTGGATTATAACGTGCCGGAGTTAATCCGGGATTAATAATTATTTTTTAAATACAACCGAGGAGTAATAAATTAGTTCTAAATTATTAATAATACAATTAAGAGACATCTTGTCCCCGATCGTTCGGGCTGATTGAAAGTTCGCCAAGATTAGACCGCATCATTTCCGCTTGGTTAAAAATCAATTTCGCAAAATAAGATAGGGCAAAACACGTTACCATGTTTGGCCAATTAATAAGTAGTTATTTTTGTAATTAATGCTCCCTGGGATCCGGGGCTTGATATATAGGGATGCCCTCTGAAATGCGGGTTCTCGATACTCTTTTACGAAACTGGAATTTGGCAATATTCACAGATAAATCAAAACTGAGGAAACTAGGAAACAGATGTTTTACATAAATATAGACATGATAACAATAAGATAATTTGAATGAGTAAGGAGTGTACACGAGACCGTTTATTTAAAGTATGAACAGGTAGTGAAAAATGATGATTGACAATAACATAGTGTTTTCGAAATATTATCCTTTCTTTCACAATTATCAAACCCATCTTGAATTTTGTATGTTTATAAACGGACCAGGTTAAAAGCGATAAAAAATTAAGATATGCAGAAGAAATGGGAGTTACAATATGGTTAAAAATAAACGTGTACGTAATGAACTGATCACTTCATGAATTTCGCTAGCTTACGGTTCAGCCATCCACATTGGTTTCACGCCATGTTCAGCAGGGAATTGCAAAACGTAAATCAGCGAGAACGACTCAGTAAACTTATCAGCGTCGTCAGTTCGACATGTGTTTATCCACTCGCTGACCAAACACCACCACAATATCGTAAATATAAAATAATGATTATTTGGAGATCGTGAGATGCGGTCTGGTATGACGTAGGTTTCAGAAAACATTTTCTTTATCGTGCCAACGTTTCGATCTTTATTGAGATCATCTTCAGGCCTGGGATTTATAAACATTGTTTAAATTTTACAAATATATGTAGGATGTGTAAAAGAAAGAAGAAAAAAAATGCATTTATACAACGCTAGAAAGTTTTAGATTTAAAAAAAAGAATAAATTTATACAGTGCTAGAAATTTTAGATTCAATCAAATTATTTGTACTCACTCAAAGTGTTTGTTTTTTGTGTAGATGTGTCATTCTTCGGTGTCTTGTTGGGAGAAGAATGACACATCTACACGGAAAACAAACACTTTGAGTGAGTACGAATACTTTGATTGAGCCTAAAATTTCTGGCGTTGTATACATTCTTTTTGTTTCTCTTTTTTTTGACATCCTACATGTATTTGTAACATTTGAACAATATGTATAAATCCCAGGCCGAAATCTTGACTACTTAGTTCAAAATTTTTAATTACAATAATTTTAGTTGAATACATGAAGAAAAAAAATGCATTTATACAACGCTAGAAAGTTTTAGATTTAAAAAAAGAATAAATTTATACAGTGCTACGATCAATTTGTATCAAAAGTTCATCCCTGACTTTAATTTTTTTAAAAAATAAATAGTCTTTTTTTTAATTTATTTATTTATTTACTTTTTAAATGGCCTTATGATCGATACATTTTTAGCCAAGGTGACGATGATTATATGTGTATTCATTAGTATTGGTAGGGGAGTATCGTGCGAAAAAGGCCAGTGGCGACGGTGGGAATCGAACCCACGACCGCGGCGTCTATGAGCCGAGTCTTTCACGCTAACCAATCGGCTACCGCGGTCCCCCAAATAGTAGTAAAATGGTGAAAATTGCAACAAGATCGACAGAAAGTTCAAACCTTTCAATCAAATTTAGCATTAATTTTGAATGATTTTCTATCAGTTTCAGCGTAGATAGTGCCCAATCTCGTCTGAGTCTACAACAGCGAGATTCGGATTGACTTAGAACAATAAAATGTTCACCGTCCATAAACGTTCGGCGTTTAGCAATGGCTTGTTCCATTTGTTAGCCCGGATATATCGAATCCGACGGATACCAAACTGCTTCTAAGGAAGGAGCGCACGTTAGGTCGCGGGACTATCAATGGTTCTTTTCCCTTAGAAACGTCCCTAAAGGCAATAGATCGGGCGGTGAATGGCATTTGCAAAAATGGACACCACTCGTGCAACTTGCCTCCGACACGGAACGTTCATAAAGACGTCGTGACCTGGGGAATGTACGAAACGTCCGAGGCCCTGCCCGACAAATCAAACCCCGCCGGTCAGAATGTGGGCGATCCGCTTGTCTCTCCGAATGGAATTGTAATTCTCCTTTTTCCGATTGCAACCGGATTCTTACCACAGGCGGGAGTGGATTTCAAAAATATTGCATGATATGGAAATTATGATAAATACTCGTGCTTCCTTACAGTTAGCAAATGATAACTAAACCGGATTAAATAATAACCCCTTTAGAAACATACATTGAATTATTTTAAGAAAATGATTCTTTTCGAACGGAAATTACATCTGATTCAAGACATTACGTATTTGAAAAAATAAAATAAATGAATCCCATAACTGTGAGAAGGGCATTGTGACAGCGGGGGGAGAAAGTCGAAAGAAGGAGAAAGATGTAGGAAGTGGGAGAGGGAGAGAGAAAGAGAGAGATAGTGATAGATAGAGAGAGCGAGTTATATATATATATAAAGAGATAAGTGTGAAAGAGAGAGAAGCAGAGATAGGTAGTAATATAGCGATATAATAAATAAAGAGATATAAATAAATAAAGAGAGATAGAGAGAGTATGAGAGGGGTGGAGAGTGGGGGGGGAGAGAGAGAGAGAGAGAAAGGGAGAAAGAGAGATAGAGGTGAGTGCGAAAGGAGGAGATAGAAAGGGGGAAAGAGAGGGAGATAGAAGAAGTGAGAGAGGGAGAGAGAGACAGAGTGATAGAGAAATATATATTTAAGTAATCTCTTAAACCGATCATATCTCATAAAGAGATGAGTGTGAAAGAGAGAGACAGATAGTAAGATAGCGATGTAGAAAAAATAAGAAAGAGAGAGAGAGAGAATTGAATTGATGATTTATTTATAAAAGCTCGCAAAATTAGGTCTCATGGATCTTTCATTCATTTAATGAGCATTCGTATATGCAAATAAAGCTTACGTAATTCAATATACACCTATAATACAGGTATAATCTTTTGTACTGTCTGCATATATTTTTCAATATTTTTGATGTTGGACAGAGTATGATTGAACATAATCTAATTAGAGCTTTTACATGTTTCTTATAAATATACTTAGATTTAAATGATTTTAAATCATTGGGTAAATCATTGTAAAGTTTTATATCTATAGGAAAGAATGAATTATAAAAAACAGTACGACACAACGGTATTTAAATGCATTTTGCGAACATGTAAAAAGAGAGAGAGATTGAGAGAGAGAGAGAGAGATAGAGAGAGAGTGAGAGAGAGGAAGACGGATAAAGAAATATATATTTAAGTCATAAGAATACATTTAACTAACAATATATTATCTGTTTTTTCTCGCAATAACGCATTAAGAGCAAAACCTGGTAAAAAAAATAAGTTTACGGAATTTTAATTTTTTTTTTCAAACCATCAAAATTAAATAAATTTTATTAAATCTCAGAGATTTCTGATATCGTTTAATGTGGTTTCCAATAAAATAAGTTTGTTAATGTAGATAAAAATACAAACAGTTAAGTAACAAAATACGTCATTGTCTTTGTGTGAATAAAGTAGATTTTGCTTAACTCATAAATAGTAGAATGATAGTTGAAAAAGGAAAAAGTGTGGGAGTGAGAAATTTTGCAAATCTTGCGTGGAAAAGAATGAGAGATAAACTGTAACTACATTGTCGTTATTTCCCCTTCTGATTGAACAAATCCATCCCATTGAATTTTTATCATTTCAAAAGAGGAATAATATTTTACTATATACAGTTATCAATCGTATAATTTGCTTTATGGGTTCAAAGAATTTTCGTAAGGAAGCTTTCACGCTGCAATAATTCAACTCTCACAAACACACTGAATTACAAAACCGCATTGGAATCATGAATAAATCTTACTTATGTACAAGTTTTTTGGTAATAACTATTCCTAGCATCGAAAATACGTCTTTAGGCTTGTAAAGAGAGTATATCGTAATTACTAACTATAATAATAACATGATTAGCATTGGAATATTGTGAATTAATGGCTATGATTGTTTCTTTCCTTTAGGCCCATATTAAATTATTAGAATTACGAGACCTCCTAGGAGGCTTCTGGCTTCTCCCTGGTGGATCACCTTGGTGCGACTCCGAGGTTGGGCTCTGGTCGGGCGCCATCTACTTCTTTGGTCGTTTTTTTTACGTTCCCTAAAACTAGTCATTCTCATACTCACTCATACATTAAATACAAACATACTCTTATATACACACCGAATCACACATGCATATCCTCTGTCCAAAATCCAGGTCGGAGGGTTACTCGACACGACTTGTCGGAACAGCGGTGAAGCCTTGAGATGATATGCTGCACCGCCGCCCAGCATTCTAACATAAACTTAACCTAAACTTTAACCTATGAAATAAATACCCCACTATATACAATCCATTATCCCAATATCTCTCAAAAGCCTAAAACTTCTTTTAACTCGCTGCCATGCTCGAGCATTCTCCTATAGTCCGGTGGAATTCCGTTTGGTCCCTATACGGCGCCAAGCTGCGACACCCCTCCAACACCGTAGTCTGTTTTCTTGGCATGCTGGCACTCAGGTCGACTAGCACCGACCAACAGATACCCATGCATATTAAATCATTATTTGTAATTTCGTCGTTAGGGATCATGTTGGTCCTATCCTTGCTGGGGCAATCTACCAGACGGTTTTCGGCATTTTACAATTATGGATTTCATAAATTATTCTTTTTTTTATGTTCTACATATTACAATGTTGATTATGTGACTGAAATATTTAAACGAATTATTATACTGGATTATACAAATTAACGCGAGACTTTGGGAAACTTTCAAAAATATGTATAGCAAATCAATATTCTTTTTATTAACACGAAAGGTGTACAAGGTAGTACACAGAAAATTATTTGTTCATTCGTTGCCTGTTTTGCCAGATATCTGTCACGTGTCCGACATGTGACGTAATTCACTCAATCATTATTTTCCAATCAGATGTTTTGTCCATTTTGTTCTATTATTGACCAGTTAGTGTCACGGATAATTGCTTTGTCATCTTAAACGTGATATTACCCGTACATTTAAGAACAGAATAGACCTACCTGATGTGATCACAATGCCATATACAACTAATCTTTATTAATTCGTGTTAATCGGTTATATAAATAAAATAATAAATATCAATTCAAATTTCTAGTTTAATTCGTCGTGTTGATGTAGTGATATAATTTCCACCTTGTTTTTAGCTGGAGAGTTGTTATAGTATAATTAGGTATTCGTTCCTGTTTGAGGATGGTCTTAGGATAAGGAATAAAAGAAATTGGACGATGTGGTCGTCCGTTTGGTATGCGGATCACGTCCGAATCGAATCTATCATCCCGCCCTCCGCAGTTAGTAGGACCGATTAATTGTTTAATTAATTGCCGCCGGTTGTCTCCGATTTATTTTATTCAGGCCTCTCTCTTCCGCGGCGGCTCTCCTTTTCTGGCGTTGTGTTATCATCGCATCTTGTGTAATTGACCCGCGGGACCGCCCTCGGTAGCACTGGTCCTCAGTAATTATACGGAGATATAAGGCATTGAGTGATGCAGGGGCCGGCTTTTCGGACCGAATTAATTACGGTTTTATCGGGGATTACCTGTTAATTAAAACCTTTTGTACAACGTCCTTACATATGGGATTTATAATGGGAGGTGCTATCGCAGGAATTTTTATTCCACCGGCGTAAATAAGAGACGGCTAACGAGGAACCCCTTCCTATTAGAATTTCAATCACGTATGGCACTCCGCCGCAAATGGTCGCAAATCATTCTTAATATCATAAATCCACCGAAACGGCGCTCCCGATTAGGAGAAAACATTCTTGACCAGTTATTTGAAAAATAATCGGTCATAACATAAAATGATAATATCTTTAAACTATGAGATCATCATTATATAACACTCGAATAATTAACTCATAACCCAAAAGTCTCTTCATTAGCCCAACAAATATTTGACAATTTTGGCAACCTAAAAAAATTTCAAAAATAGAAAAAGACAATAGCTGCTGCGTTCATTGATTCAATACAAAACGATGTTTTCGCATCACCTTGTGAAACAAGCTGTTCGATACCTCGGGGTTATCATAAATTCAAAACTCACATTAACGAAGTATGTAGAAGAAAAATTAAATAACGATTCCGTCAATTTAAAAAAATCAGGTTTTTCTATTACAAGGAAAACACTACCTACTGTACCCGAATACCATAATACCCTCATGTGTTAAACAAATATTTCCAAAAAATAAACGGTTAATTTAATGATTATTCGTGGCGTAGATTTTTGAAAAACATTTTCTTTTAGTGCCAACGTTTCGAACTTTATTTAGATCATCTTCAGAGTTCAAAGTGATTTTTTTCCGTGTAGATGTGTCATTCTTGTGTGTCGTATTGAGAGTGCTCAAGGTTAATTTAATAAAATTTAGGTCTTGAGTGTTTTATTTACTGCGCATTGGCTTCAAATTTCATAAGCGGTAAGATGACTTTTGGAAGAAATTTTGTGAATATGATCAGCATAGTGATGAACTTGTAATTTGATCGTTAACAATGGTTTTGGTCGACTTATCGACTTGTGTGATACTGTGTTGGTTTCAAACAATCAAAAGAGATAAGAAATATCCAAACTCTGGAAAAATAATAGGTAAAACGTGTTTAAGAAAAAATGTATTACAAATTGTTTCATTGACTAGAAAACAACCTTTGAGGCAACTATCTTGGCAAAATGTTGTTTTGTTTAATCTAGCCAGCATTTTAAAAAACACGATCCCTCAACTGATTCAACCAAACTTTAGATAAAAAGTACAATCAATTGAAATAAATAACGTTGAGTATAGTATCGGCCTACATGATAAATATTGAAGTAAACAGATCAGGGATGAAACCATGTGTGTGAAAAAACCAACTTGTTTTTCTGCTGTTGAGCTTTCGGCTGTAGTTGACGCTTTCCTCAGCACATTGAAAAACTATCTAAAAAATTTTTACAATCAATTCGGATATGGATCAAAATAGAAGTTTGTTTTTTTAAATAGTTTTTCAAAGTCCTGAGGAAAGTGCCATATACAGCCGAAAGCTCGGCAGCAGAAAAACAAGTTGGTTTTTTTTCACTTCTATAAAGAAATAAATGACTAGTTTTATAAGTTTGTATTAGACGCCTTTCGCAACCAATGGCTTTTGGGTTAGCATCTTGGAAAAAATTACTCTTGTTTTTCAGCATAAAAGGGCACACGTGGCATAGAGGCAACTAGGAGGAAGACAAATTGGGTGGTAAATGTTCATTCAAGACTCTTACTGGCCCTGAACATTTTTTGCATCAAAGCTAAGCTCTCGGTTCAACAGGTTTCTAGCATTCTCTCGAAAATATTCTTCAAAAGACCATCGCAGAAACTAACGGCAGAAATACGAAATATAAAACATATTACTACAAGATGTCGAAATGCTGGACCTGGAGCTGCAGAGACGAGCCTGAGCCGATATTGCCAGTAAGATGAAACAGCAAGTATGTCCTTGGTTGATTTGAAAGATGAGATTCCTACTCCTCAAAGAGTAAATGCTAAGGCATAAAGGATACACACGGGAGTACATATCAAATGGGATCTGATTGAAAGTTTTAAGCTTAACGAAAAGATCTAAACAATAATAAAAATTCACAACAGGCCAATATTGGTCTAGGCGCGTAAGGTCGCAAAGAGCTGTTGTGATGATTTCAATTTTTAATAGTTAAAAAGTAATAATTGGTATCGATAAAGGTACTGAATGTTTCTTTCCAATTTGGCCTTATCCTTGACCTTTTTTAATTAAACTTTACGAACAAATTATAATTTTAACTTCTCGTGTTTTTTTATAGATATTTTGATGTATGTCAAAATATACATACTGCTCACTCGTCAGAGTTTTTACATTTTGCATTAAACAAAATAATTGTGGGTTGAAGTTGATTGTTTGATGTGCTCTTTGTGTACGCTAAACGATGAACCAAGTAGTCACAGTTATTAATTTGAAGTTAGATCTAATATGGTTGAAGATGTTGACACTCCTATTTTACACAGATGTATATGTTTTTAAATAACGTTACTGACAGGTAAATTTTATTTGTGACTGTAATCGCTCTATCGACCACATCTTTGCATCAACGCATGCCCACGTCCGTGTGTCATAGGGAGATATTTCTTAATCGGAAGATAGATTGGTCCAGTGGTTTTAACATTGGATAATAGTTTGGCAGAAAGTAAGGCGATCGTGGTCTCCGGGATTGTCAGAACGAGGAAGCGCATTATCGGCCCCGAAGGGCAATAAATGAGGTACTCGGCCGGCAAGGGACGTGATGTAAACAAAAGGGGATCCGTGCACGTGCCACGCCCGCCCCCGCCGTAAATAAGGTGATTATTGTTACGCTGTTATGCAAAGCGGGTGACTTTCACCGATAACCGGAGATCTGTTCAGAGTCGAGGGAATGGAATAAACCGTTTCACCCTCGGACTTTGATTCATCCTCGGCCAACAGCTGGTTCACTGGAAATGCCGGTGTCGTCGCCGAGGGGAAAACCATAACTTTCCTCAAATTTTGCAACCGTGAATTATTTACGATGTAGATTGTCAGGCAAATTTACTGCTATGAAGTCGTGTATTTTAAAAGACCAATACTGAGTGAGAACGATATGGTTTTATGATGGTCCTGACGTTCCGTATGTCTTAACACGATATGTAACACATTCAATCATTAGATAAGGTGAATTTTTATTTAATATTTTAAAAAAATTTAGTGTTTTATATGGGCGATCATTAAAGTTGATTATCGCTTTATCATTTTAACAATACGAGGAACAGCAATACATTAAGAACATGATGTATTAGGATAACAGTCTCTTGTGTTTTTTGAATTTTGAAAGTTTTTAAGGTTAATAAACATAATTGAACATATATTGAAGTTGGGAATGAAATCTCCCATTGTTTGAGAGGAAATAAAAAGAACAAATGGATATTAATTTTGGAGAGAAGAATACAGACGATGAGGAAGTCCTATGAGGGTCATAGTACTAAAAAGCTATCAAGCTTTCGACATAAATTATTAATATATAAATACTCAATTAATTATACACAATTTTTTTTTAAATGAAAAATTTGTGTCACAGGCGGGATTCGAACCCAAGACTTTCGGCTCAATACGCCGCTGCTGTACCACTTGAGCTACCGTGACTTCGGTCGCCCATGCCCCAAACTTCTCATTTCGACTACTCGATTTTATTCTAATCGTAAGCAAATCGCGGCTTCATGTAGAAACACTTTTTATTAACAATTGTACTAGATTAGGACTGTACGATTCACAGGTGTGATTCTAGTTTAATACTAAATTTTATCAGCTTCTATTAAATATATAAATACTCAATTAATTATACACAATTTTTTTCGAAATGAAAGTATATATGAAGCTGCGATTTTCTTACAATTAGAATAAAATCGGGAAGTCGAAATGAGAAGTTTGTGGCATGGGCGATCAAAGTCACGGCAGCTCAAGTGGTTGAGCAGCGGCATATTGAGCCGAAAGTCGTGGGTTCGAATCCCGCCTGTGACACAAATTTTTCATTTCGAAAAAAATTGTGTATAATTAATTGAGTATTTATATATTTAATAGAAGCTAATAAAATTTAGTATTAAATTATTAATATTAAAAATGCATTACACATTTTTGAATCATGTCTAGCCAGATGTATAAATCTATCGGAGGATATCTCCTCATTTTTTGAATTTGAACAAAAGTTTTATATATATATGTTGTGCAAAACATAAATATATTGTACCTTATTACATTATACAGTACTAATTTCATAAAAATAAAAATTTCTTTGTTCGTATGTGGTTCTTTTTAGAGATGATTAAGGTAATAAATTTCCACGTGATGAGGAAGTCGAATTATAACGGGTGATTCTTTATTTACTTAATCATTTTTTAACACTTTTTTTAACCGAGTTATGTGTTTAAACATTATTCATGTTCTTAATAAGCCAGTATTTGAGAATAGATTTAAACTTTTGATCCCATTTTTTGCCTTACCCTACGATATCCGGCCACAAGGCAACGGACGCACAGGACGTCAAGACCCTCAGACCAGGACAGTGACCGCCCGCAGTCGGGAGGGGGACACCTGCAACAATAATTAACTTATTTTTATAGTGTGACCCCTTCGGGGATGTGGATCTCCTTGCATCTAGGTTGGCATGGAAAAACCCACATCCCTCACGTCACAGGGGTTATCATGCCTGTATCCTCCTTCCGACCGAAGCGAACCACCCCTCTACAGGGACCACGTCGCCCCATCCCAATATGCAAGTTGACTTAAACATCCACTTTACACTCTCTCCATTTGAAAATGTACTGATACGCTGATAAACTGCCTGAAGCCATAATTGTGTTAAAACTAAAAAGTTTTACCATCTTCTGACATTGCACTAAATATTTAAAAAATCATTGTTTTTGTTCATCATGTTCTGGACACAGAAAGAAAATGTGTTCCATATCTTCATGTATGTCGCATGTCGAAATTTGGGGTAGGACTTAGGTCGATTCTATTTAAGCATGCCCCTCAAATAACATGCCTCGTTCTCAAACGCATAACAGTGGTAAAAAATGCTTTTCTTTTTTCCTCCCATAAACCATGCCTATGCGCCTCAGCCTATCCCACATTTATTCTTTCATATAGACTGGATTTTTTGTTGAATAAATAACGTAATATATAAGTTATGTTCTTTCATTAAACTTGCTACTTCTAGATACATAAGTAAAATTTCAATATTTCTTGTTGATTAATTTTTTTCGATATATTTTTTTATAATCTAACCATAACTTCCCCTTGAACAGCATACTAATTCTGAAAACATAATATAGTTTCGTAGTTAGAATTTGAGATTATTCGTATTATTATTGTCATGAAATGTATTCCTGAGTGTCACTTTTGATAAAGTAATTATTTTATTTTTTGTCTGAGTACATATATTTATTAGCGTGAATGGCGAGGGCTGAGGGTGAAATATAACGTCATCATCGCCCCTCGAACGTTGAGAGTGTATGCGTGTGTGTTCGAGATCGATGGCGGAATATTTATAAAAGTACTCCATCGACCCCAATCTAGATTAGTTTGAGTATAGGTCGGTGGAGGAATAGCTAGTACTCCACCGACCAAATGGAATGAGTGTTCTGTATGGTTGTATTTATGTGTATGAATGTATTTATTTGTATGAATGTAGTGTTTGAAAGGGTAAATAGAACATAAACTTAGTTGAGGGCTGAATGACCTAGATGTCGGAAGCCCCAGTCAAAAAAAAAAAAAAAAAAAAAAATTAAAGGACAATTGGCTGCTGCACTTTAGCTTTCTGTAACGATTCAAATATATACTATAAAATTATTATCTTTGTTAAGACAATAATTAAAATGCGTAAAGTTCAGTAATTACATGCTCTTAGTTAATTTTTTTCCAAGGTCTCATCCAGTATTATTCCCAAATGACATTTAATTTTGGGTAGTCACATGCATCTTTTTATTACTGTTGCAAGAGTTACAGGATTGGTAAAATTAATTTATCGTCATTAACTGTGTACATTTGGGGAGCCCTGAATCCTACCACTAGAGTTTTTTTTTGTGATAAAATAATAGTTGGGTTTCATGTGCTTATTTAGACAAATCGTCAAGAGATATTTGAGCTTTAACAATTGTCGGGAAAACATTCCAATACAAATGTTAACAATGAAAAAAATGTATTTTACACGAAATATTTACTATCTGTACAACATGCTACATCGATTTACAATTGTTTGTATGTCTTACAATCTGCTGACAGCTCCAAATCTGAAGATGATGTTCTTAACTTACTAGAATTTTTTTAAATATATAATTTAAAAGTCAAAACATCAGAAAATTTTTATTTATTTGATTATACTCAATATTTTTCTCAATTTTATTCATTTATTACAAGTTCAATTTTTTTAAAATAATTTTAGCATAATCTGTTGGTAAAAGAATTTTAAATCTAGAATGTTGGTTTTTTAACTAAACAACCGTTTATTTTTATGCGATATATTTTAATTGCTAACACATTTCGGGTCAATTCCCTGGTCACTCTTTAGAGCTCATTCTTTAGCAAAATGGAACTCCTTTGGTAAAAATATAAATTATATATTTGGTTAAGATTTTATGTTGACAAAGTTTTTTAAAATATATTTTTTGGAAAATTGATTTGGGAAACATTGACCGGCAGGAAAAGTGGAGTTTGGTTTTCGGTTTATCAAGTTTATTTGTTTTTAATCTATTAAAATGTGATATGCCAATTAAGAAAATTTATTTTTTGAAAAATTTGAATTTTATATGAAAAAGTTAGTTACTAAACGGTTGACTCGGTTGGGTTTGAAAATGTTAACATGTCGTATGAGGAAATCGTAATTGGAAAATTGAATTATATTTTCATATGACATATTTTGTATGACTCTTTTAATTATTTTTACAGTCGATTAGGTTTCGTGGTCCGACTGATCAAATAAATTCTTTTCAATTAATTAATCTTTAAGTAATGTTTTGGTTGAGATAAAAAAGTAAGTGTCACGAGCTGGATTCGAACCCGCGACCTTCAGCTAAATACGCCTCTGCTGTACCACATGAGCTATCGTGATTTCGAATCGTTAGATCCACTCAGACACCAACTTCCTATCTCAATCTCACCTTTGTATTTTCCCTCCTTTTTGCCATTTTTCAAATGTCCTGTAATCAGATTTCTATTCTCGGCGCCAAATGAAATGGCCACGGAGAGCTTTGGTGAAGTATACTTCATTTTGCTTATTAAATCGATTGGGTTTCGTGGTCCGATTAACCGAATAAATTCTTTTCAATTAATTAATCTTTAAGTAAAGTATTGGTTGAGATAAAGTCAGGATAGATCAAGTGGTAGAGCAGTGGCGTATTTAGCCGAAGGTCGTGGGTTCGAATCCCGCTCGTGACACTGACTTTTTTATCTCAACCATTACCTTACTAAAAGATTAATCAATTGAAAAAAATATCTTTGCAGTGTTATACTAAGGCGTTTATTTATGTTGGTATAAGTCAATTTCGACTTACAATGTTACAACTGTATACAATCTAATTTAAATAATGATCAAAATTCTATTTCAACCCAATTCTTTCTCGCAATTTATTCATTCTTGTTTAATTTTTAGTTTTTACTTATACTTATGTTCTACTCACTCTAATTCAGCCAGCGGCGGGCCGAGGATCAATCAACCTGGCGTCCTTCGGGGCGGCTCTTTCGATGTGTCCACGGCGAAGAGAAAAAGAACAACGAGTGGCACTCTGTAATTATCCCGGTTGAAGTTTTGATTGATAAACATCCCACGGCTTGTCCGCCGTGGACGTTTTCATCTGTTGCAGCTTCTGTGTTCCCAGCGGGGTGCAGGCTACCGTTATTCTCTTCTCTGCTGACCCTAGTTTACGACCATGAACCTGGAAAATAACTGGCAATTGTTAATCTTTATCCGAGCGTGAAATTTACAGACCGAACGATTAAAATTTACTCTTTTTGATTTACTCAATGAATTTTTAAAAAATGTACCTTTAAATTTGATGTGGGATGATGTTTGGAAAAAATGTAAGTTTAACTGTTGCTTACGTTTACAAATCATAAGTGATTGTTCATCATTAAACGGATGATTTGATTATCAATGGTAAAAAAATTGTCAAACTCGTCCACTCCATTTTCTGAAGATTAACGTGGAAGTAGATACAAACTGGCATTTACGCTTGGTCGCCCGAGTAAATAAACTTTCTATAGCAATTTTCTTCTTTTCGATAACGTTTTCTCCCTAGGAAACGTTTCAAGAAATTGTCATTGTCTGAAATACTTACAGACACAGGGAGTGAACGACAATCGAAATGCCCCGGCTAAACGGCTCCAGACGAATGGAAATTGCGTAAGTATAGGGGAAATGGACCGAAGAATTTCATGAAGAAAAAGTGCGCTTCATAACCCTCAAGAAACCATCTCGTATACTTCGGCGTTTTACGATTTTCTACCCCGTTTTGAACAGACTTCCTGTGAACGGCTCGGCAATAAAATACCGAACTCAATATTTTCATTGTTCACATTTTATTTCGTTTAGACGGAGATAATTTTTTACACGCGAAAGCATCATATCGTAAATTCAAGATAATAGTTAATGAGATTGGGAATCGTTTTATTTATAATTTAATCAACTGGACCACGAGCCCGTTACTGGCTGCAGTTTTCAACCGTTGATAATAGCTATTGACCACACCTGCGCCATTAAGGGTCATCTTAGATGACCTCACTGTGGAACAATGCAGAACGGTAATGAGCAATGTTATTTATTATCATCTGAAAGCTCCCGCCGTATCTCGCAATAATTGCGACCAACTCTGGCTGATAAATGATGGTTATATTTGGGCTGTGAGTTCATTATTTCCGTTTAGTACAGCTCGTTTAAGTATTTTTACAAAATAAGTCCTAACACATTTTACCAAATTCCTTGATCGGTACTTATTCAAGTTTGATAGGCAAGGAAAAAAAGTCGAACCTGACCACGTGAATATTAAAAGAATAACATTTTTCACCATGCTACAAGGTTTTGGACGAGGTTGTTTGAATATGCCTGTATGAAAGGACAACCATTCTGAAAAGCAACGTTTTACAAAAAATATAATTTTTCTTTACAGTCGTACCTAGGGAGAGCACCAAAATAATTAAAAAATTGTTACTGTCCTAAACATTCCTCACACTCACCTGGTCTTTTAGTATAAATATTATAACGGTTATATCTTAGGAAATCAATTTTTCAAAAATTAATACGACAAACTAGTTCCTGGACTGCTCACAGTTGAGATGAGTACAAATTATAATTAAATTTTGTCCAAATAAATTACACAAATCAGTTATACCAAAACACATCACAATTTTAAGAATGTAATTATGTATTTATATATTAGAATACACTCACACAATATATAGTTAAATAATGTATATTTACAGAAAAGTCCAGTAACTTCTTTCTGAGTAAATTTCGAAGTGTTGTCACAAAAAGCTTTCTCCTGAAAAGTTAAGATTTTTCTGTTTTAGGTACACCTATTTTTTCTCCTTTTTACTTTGTTGAATTATTTTTTAAACTATAATTAAAAAATGGGGAGTTTGATGGAATATAAAAATTGTGAGAATATTGAAAAAAATCGTAAAAGTTCAACATTTCTAACCAAACATTCATCAATTTGTCAAATTTTTTCTGTTCGTTATTTTTCTTTCTTTTGGACGAGGTTGTTTGAATATGACTGTATGATAGGACAACCATTCTGAAAAGCAACAAAACGTAATTTCTCTTTAAAGTCGTACCTACGGAGAGTCAAAAATAATTGAAAAATTGTTATTGTCCGACATATTCCTCAAACTCACCTGGTCCTTTGATATTAATATTATAACAGTTATATTTTAGGAAATCAATTTTTAAATACGATAAACCAGATCATGGAGTGCTCACAGTAAAGATGAGTACAAATTATAATTATTTTTTGTCCAATTAAGTAACACAAATCGGTTATACTAAATAACATCACAATTTTAAAAATATAATTATATATTTATATATTAGAATGCACTCGTACAATATGTAGTTAAATAATGTTAATTTACAATCCAATAACTTCTTGTGAGTAGGTTTCGAAGTAATGTCACAAAAAGCTCTTTCCTGAAAAGTTAAGATTTTTCTCTTTTAGGTACACTTTTATCTTCTCTTCTTTTCACTCTGTTAAATTATTTTCGTAACTTTAATTTAAAATTGGGAGTTTGTTTAAATATAAAAATTGTAGAGAATATTGATGAAAAAAATCGTAAAAATTCAACATTTCTTACCAAACATTCATCAATTTGTCAAATTTTTTCTGTTCGATATTTTTCTATCAAATTCCATCGAAATATGAAAAGTAGTATTAGAAATGAAGCGCTAAAAGAATTTACTAAATATCTGCCATAGAGTACCTGATAAGGCAGTATTTGAACTTTTTGAACCCAAATGACAAAATATTTTAATTTTGATTTTTTCGAAAATAAATTATGGTATAAATATAAGGAATAAAACAAAAAAATAATCAAACAGATAGCTTTTATAGGTTTGGAAAAAATTTGAAAGCAGTAAGTCATGGTTTTTGCTAATCTAAAGTACAGTCTACCTTACCCGCATTGGGCTCATTTTGAAGTATGCTTTTTCTGTTATTAGAAAAGTGACAACTTTATTTCATTTTTGTTTCTTCATTGGGTATACAGAGTTAATAACCTGATTGGCTCAAGAATATTTTAAATTATTAGGAGGAAGTTGTAAAACGTAAGCATTTTTAATTTTTAACAACATTAGACCTAGTGAAACAATTTACGCAAATTTGACTTTAAGAACATAACTTCAAAATTGTATAATGTAAAGTTCATAGTACGAACCTTTTCAAACTGAATAGGATTAATAAACAAGAAAAATAACTCATTGCATATAAACAATAGATTCGCTAACATTAACTTCTTCTTCAATATATTATGCATAAAAAAATATGCCCATAAATATTTACGCTACTAATGTTTTATGTATGACGAGAATACGATGTACCCAAGTGTTTAGAAGATGTTGACCGTCTCTGAGTGTTTACAAATGCCCGTCACCCGCCCATCCTCCACAAATTATTCTTCCCGACGAATTTCACATCAATGAGTCGCGGACATGCAGGCGTTTCACGTCCACCGGAGCCCTGCTATTAACTCCTACGCGGCGACATAACAGTTTCTCAAACTCGGCGAAAGAACAAAGTGCCAATTCGGTAATCCGACACCCACAACGGATCGACCGTTTGGGGTAGTGAGGAATGATGCAAGGTTTCGCGCAATTCTGTTCAAAATCTAGCTACAATTTCACTCCAATCTATTCCATCGGATAACTAAATATGCAATGGACAAAACAGAAAAAAAACAGAGAGAGACAGATTAAGCAGAAGGGACAACTAAAAGTTGACAAGAAATGACTTGTCAAGAAAACTTTTACACCTTCAATTTATTGCTTTAATAGCTAATATTTTTATCACTTCTATTTATTTAGCAGGAAAGAATAATATAACTAACAGCTGCAAAAGTTGTAAATGGAACTTACTGTACTATCGGTTGCTGGCCAGTTTGGTCTGTCAGACCTGTTTAAGATTTTTACCATCTTCAGTACTGGATTCGCACACCAACCCGAGACGGATATTTCCCAAAATCTGAATTAATTGACTGTAAATATATATTTATGATTATCTTTCTCACAGACTGATCAGAGATTCAATATTGACGAGGGTAAAATGCAATAAAGTGTCTCTTGCGCGTAGACTATATATCAGGGGTAAGCAGACCAAAATGATCTACGACCATTTTTTTAGATTAGATTTCCATTATCTGTGTAACATTAAAATTATGGATTTTCCATTATAGTTTACGTGCAATTAAAGATCTTACAATCATTTATTTGTCCAAATCATCTCGATATTACTTTTAATCTAATTTAACAAGATTAATAAATTAATATCCTATATGTATTTAAATTTGTAAAATTCCCTGTTAGTTACCTTTCGAATATTTTTCGTAGGAGTGTACAAAAATGATTGATTTCTTTTACTTCCATCAATCTTGACGTTACGCCAAATTTGGACCAATTTGTAGAAAGAGCAGGACGCTAATGCATTTATAAGAGGGTAGCTCATTAGCGATGGCGAGAGGTGATCGATATCCGGGAAATAAGGTTGGTCAGAAAAAGGCGCAAGTCTAATCCTAATCCACTCGATAATTACTCAACAGGTCGTTAAAAGGAATAACCGGGCCGGTTTATTCTGACGGATTGCACGGTAGGAAATAAACGTCAAACACTGGTTTTTACTTTCGCCACAAATCCATTCGTTTTATAGCCATGCTGAAAGAACAAAGCGATAACTATAAAATGTTTATAGATGTTATGTAGATAATTCAGTAAATAAACTATAACAGTATGTATTTATGGGGCTTCCTAGAGAAATGCAAGCGGAAGAAATGAACCCGAGATGCTTCGACCTAAAACATAAATTATATACAGAATTTCTTATTTTATTGAAGCATTCAATGCACTCACGGAATTGTAATTTAAGTTTCTACTTTATTGAAACATTCAATGCGTTCAAGGAATTTTTGGATTTTTGATTTGTATAGGCTCAAATCCTCACATACATACAAACATGTGCCGAGTTGAACTTATTCGCTTCTCGTAGTCCACCGGCAACTCCAGCTTTTGTAATTTACAATAAATTGCCGGCAGACTCGAAAATCACCCATCCCGGGCGTTGGGAGACTCGGGATCTCGGTCTTATCCGTCCAGCCAGAGCTCCGGGGGGATGTGCTTTCAACAGCTAAGGGTGCTGAATTAAACCTAACACACGCAGTTCCAAACATTCATACTCACGTTCATTCTAAATAAATTCACTCCTATTTACACACCATTGTTGGTCGAGTACTCGATATTATCACCCTTTACACATATTATACATTCACGCTAATAAATTCATTCCCTCTTAACACAAGCTAGAATGTATACACAACTATTTTTAATATGTACAATAGATCTCGTTTTTCTCAAGAATCAGAACACGTGACCAAATATGCGCTGACGTGCTCAAGCACAATTCACAAATCGGGTGACATTCCTGCGCGCTCTTTATGGAGCCAAGGAACGCCCTTAAATTATAAAACACATACACGGGCTTTGAAGACAAAGGAACCAGCAATGTTTGGAAACTTGAACAACAGGAAATATTCTCTTCACAGATGAGTGGCGGTTTGGTTTTTGGAAATCAGATGACCGGGACCGTGTGGAGAACGCTTCATTTAATGTTAATGCTCGGCCACATGTAGCTTGCGTTGTTACCCATTATGTGGAGGATGTAGATTAATTACCACAATGAATGAACCAGAACGTTTGTTGACATGAATAACATAAAACACATGTTACACGTTAAAGAGACGGGTTAGATATCGCCTGCCGCGTGCAATAAGCGATGAACAGCATCAAATGCTCTTGATGAAGAATGGGATTCTATTTCACCACATGAAATTTCATCGATTATTTACTCAATGCTAGGAGAACTAAGGCCCTCCGCGAGATCAGAGGATTTAAAACGTATTTTTAATAGTAAATGTAGGTAATAAATTGTTAATTAAATTTTGACAAAACTAATTTATAGAAATTATAAATGATGGGGTGAGTGTGGAGTTCAATCCTTTTTAAAATAAAAAAGATGGTTCCTACTCACATTAAGTTGTTTCGCAACAATCAGGATTTTGAGCCCTTTAGCTCATCGTCAGGTTGAAGGATTTCCACAAACACGTCTGTCGACATGAATTGCAGAAGTGAACCTGCTGATACCCCCGCCAACGCGACGTTCCAATGAGGAGCTGGGTTTTTAATGGCGCTCAATTTGAACGTGCGAAAAACGGTAATTATAACACAAATAACAATTGTAATAGTAAATATTGTGAGAAATTAATTGTAAATTAGTGATTAAAGATAAAAAATTTAAAAAATAAATAAATAAAAATAAAAAACGAAATAACTGGAATAATACCTTAATATTATTAAATTATTATAAAACATAATAATGATTAGAATAGTTAGTTTAATTATTTGGACGTTTAATATTATTTATATACATATTTAAAATGGGAGTTTAGATCAAAATCTGTTATATTATTAATGCATTTATCACCATGTTCAATTTTACATTTTTTAATTGCAAATTTCTCAAACCAATCTAGTTCTCTCCCTTTGTTGGAACTATGTAACACTGTTGTATTTAAATTTGAATTGAAATTATGTTTTGTTTCTTTTAGATGGTCCTTGAATTCCGAAAATTTGTTCGACTTAGGCAAATGTTCTTTTACTCTCGTTTTTATTTCCCTACCGCTTTGACCTACATATTTAATATTACAGTCATTACAATTGAGATGGTAAACCCCGCTTTTTGTCAAGTTGTCTACCTTGTCTTTAGGTTTTGAAAGGATGTTTTTTAGTGACCCCGTACTTCTATAAGCTATTCTAAAACCTTCTTGTTTAAAAAATTTTATTAACTTTTTCCGATAATTCACCAATGTATGGCAAACAACGGAAACCTAATGATTCATTTATGGTGGGGTGGCTGCGTCCTATTGTTGATTCTTTTAAAGTTAATTGTTTTATTCTTTCAACTAGTAACCTATCAATAAATATTTCTAGATACCCGTTGTTTTTTGCTATGGTTTTAATAGTCTCTAATTATTTTTTATAGTTAGCAGGAGTTAATGGAACTAATTTATTTTCCGTTGTTTTGGTGAATTTTCTTTCTTACTAACATAATTAGAGAATTTTTTTTATAACTAATCAGTTTCTGATTTTTTTCATTTGGTTTACATTAAAATAATATGTTGTACATAGTTGGAAAGTCTAGCATTATAGAAAAAGATTTCGGACTGCTCTAGTTACAGAGAGTCCTTAAAACGAATGACATTTTATTATTGGAAAGTTATGTATTATTTATTTTATTATTTATGATTATATAGATCTTTATTGGCAGCGTTTTTTGGTTATGTAACTTTTGTATATCTAACGTAGCATGTTATTCTCTTGTTGAAAAAAAAAAATAGTGAAAATTAATTGCCTTGAAATATATGCAGAAAAACGCCAGAAAACCGTACATGGTTATAACTATTTCACGGCTTTTTGGATAGATTAGAAAAACCGCGCGGCCAGATATATAATATTTTTGACCTATTGTACCAAAAAAGGTTTAATTAAAATCGTTCTATATATTTTTGTTGCTATTATCTCTTCTCTGTTTAAGTAAGCAATGGGTTTTAACAAAGCTTCTCCTCGTATGCGACTGGTTTTAAATATCTTTAAATTTTTGTTTGTTAAATTATCATCATCATTATCATTGGTATTAACCTTCACTTAGTAGTCATAGTCACAAGAAAAAAAATGTTTAGTATCCCGTGTTATTTTAAGACAATGGATGTATAAGAACTTTAATTTTAGTTATTTTTTGTCAAATTTTATATAATTTGTTTTCCAATAGTTTTTGAACTAGAAGATTTCCTTTATTTTGTGAGCTAGTCTTAAATAACAAAGAAAATAAACCCAACGATTGATTAGGTTTCTAGCTCCTTCATTCCTTTTAAGAAGATTTTAAGGAGATAAATTGGCACAATTTTTAGTATCAATGCAAATAAATAAACATTTTATCTACAGTGAGAATAGAATTGGTAACTTGGAAATTGGTGCCCAACAACGATGTTTTGTAACAGCCGACGCGGCGCTACGGTTATGTAAACCAGCAAGACATTTTACGTTGAGACACTTGAGTACCTAACTTTTCAAACTTGTGAAGTATTAGTAAAATCATAATTATGTTATATTTTGGAAAAGCCGAATATGTACTACTATAACTTTATTTATACGGATGATGTTCTGACAACGTGTAATTAAAATCGAATTTTTTTTAAATGAAAAACGAATGTGTAGATTGCTGTCTAGGAAAAACGGAAAGGACATTTTTCTGTTGTTTACTTATTCCGCCATCATTTTTTTTTTTTTTGCTTTTTTTCAGATTATTGCTATTGTTGTTGGTTATACCAAGTGATTTTTGTTTGTTGGCGTGTAGAAATGTGACCCATTTAGTTCTCGAAGAAAAGGTTCACAGATTTTTTTTTAATTAGTTCGTGTCTATTTCGCTCTCGTTTTTTAAGGAGTAACAAGGACAGTAAAGAATATTTTTGTTAGTGTTTTTTTTTCTTCGTATTTCCTAACCTAATATCACAATTATTGTTAGACTGACAGTTTAGATTAGTCGAGTAATCACGTGCTCGGATGACTAGATCGCGCAATACAGCTTTTTTTTCTTAAAGTTCCTCTTTATCAGAATAAGTTTAAGCAGTTTCCCAGCATTCTACAATCAATCTCGAATCGAAGAGCAGGCGTTTTACATCATCGATCCTACTGTCTGAAGACAATAAACTCTTTGCCATTTGGTACGGATGGAAGTATTCCTTGAAATCACAATCAGTCAAATTGTTGCACTTTTTTCTAGATTGGGCAAGAAATCGTGTGCTAGCCTTCCTTTCATGCTGTAATACTACTTCATTTGCCATGATTTGTCAATCCAACTTTTGAGGAAGGCCTAAATTAGTTTTTTGGTGCATTCACTGCACTCTTTCGTTCATTCTGTAGTTAGCAAAGTTTGCCTCTTTTTCGTTCTTTAGCTCGCCGATAGCAGTTTTCTTTAGGAGGGCGATAGTGGGTAAGTTTTCCTTCTACAAAATGACTTTTCGTTACACGTTTACTTTTTGTTATTGTATTAATAATGTTTTATAGAATTTTATTCTAGCCTTAGTATGATTTCAGAAAAACAAGTTCGATTTGTGAACTTGATTTTAATTCCCTGCTTCAGGTGAAAACAAACCCCCTGAAAGTGTCGCCGGTCTGTTGGTGTCTATTAATTTTTAGCAAAGAAAATTTTATACAATTTTATACATTTATATAAATACTGATACATTTAGATGTTTGAAGTACTCACGGAAGATGAAAATGTCAAGATTTTTTTAAAGTTTATAAATAAGAAACTTTGAAGAAAAAGAATCTCACCTTTAGAATTTTAAATATGCACGGTTTCCCAAATTTCCATATAGTAGTAGTAGATATTATTAAACAAGTTATTTACAATTGTATATACATACATTAAAATATAACATAATTTGTTTTTCTTACACATTTTCCTCATGATCGTTCAAGGAGCATATTTCGATATAAAAATCACTTATTTTTAGTATTCGGATACAATGACATGAAGCGATGCTTTAGATGCCTAAATAAATTCATATTGAAAGATCTCCCTGGGTCATCTGGGGGTAATGAGCCTGTCATTTGGTCGTTACCAATAATTTTTATTTGCCTATACTCATGCAACACAGCAAGGACATGTAGACTAATGTGATTTGTATAGATCAAAGTATGAAGTTATTCAATTCACTAGTTTTAGTGGTCCGCTTGACCAATCAATATCTCTCAATTAATTAAGGATTTTAGTTGCGATAAAAAGTCATTGTCAAGAGCGGGATTCGAACCCACGACCTTCGGCTAGATACGCCGCTATTCAACCACTTGAGCTCTTGTGATTTCGATCCACTCGGACACTAACTTCCCATCTCAACCACACCTTTTCAATTTTCCATCCTTTTGGCCATTTCTCAATCCCGCTCGTGACACTGACTTTTTTATCTGAACTAAAAACCTTAATTAATTGAAAGATATTAATTGGTCAAGCGGACCACGAAAACTAGTGAATTTAATAAGTTAAAATGAAATATGCTTCACTAAAGCTTTCCGTGGCCATTTCATTTGTCGCCGAGAATGAAATAAATTACACGACATTTGAAAAATGGTAAAAAGGAGGGAAAATTCGAAAGGTGTTGTTGAGATGGGAAGTTCGTGTCCGAGTGAATCGAAGTCACATCTCCAGTAGTAGAGTAGCGGCGTGTCTAGCCGAAGGTCGTAGGTTCGAATCCCGCTCGTGACACTGACTTTTTTATCTCAACTAAAAACCTTAATTAATTGAAAGGTATGAAGTTATGTTTTTCCTGAAAATTCAATACTTTACTTCTATTATGAATAATAGATGTTTCTTTCACTGATAGTTGTCATGTAGTAGTAGTTACTGTATATAATACTAACTATAGTTACTATATATAATCAACTGTAAATGTTAAATAATAGTTGACATTTTAGGCTTTGTCTGTAAAATAAATAAATTTTTATTATGTAAGCGTTCATATCCGTTAAACTTAGGTAAATCTGTAAAAGTCAAACGGTTTCTAAATACTTTGTTCAACGTACCTTCTTTGCGATCTTACGTGGAAAATTTAGTCTATCTACTTGCTAGAGGAGCATTATTTTAAAGGTCAATTTTTTGTTGTTGAAAGAGAAAGCGCAATCGTCACAACTGTTGCAATACGTCTGAGAAAGCAATTTATCCTATAAATGCTATTTGGTGACGACGATTGCTTAGATTAAGCATATCTGATTAAAATCTACGTCCAGATTTGCAACCTTGAAATGGGTTTAGTTGTTATTGGATTTTTTATTTTATATTTATATCGGATTTTTCTTTTCCCTTCTAAGCCCAGCCGTCTTACGATTGTCGTTTTAAATATCAAAGATTTTTAAAAAAAATGCATTTATTACCATGTGTACAAATTACGCAAATTATTTAATGAGATGCAATATTATTTTTTATTTACCTATATACTGAAGAGCGCCAGCAATTATTTTTACTCTCTAGCCACATCTTTAACAAAATGTGAAATTTATTATTTTTCCTTCACTTCTAAAGGTAATATTTCTTGTAATACACAAATCTTTAATTTTGAATAAGTACAGAACAAATTAAAATGACCTGAGCGTTGGTTTTAATAATAAATATAATAAAAATATATACTCCTATTTTTTATGTTAAATTCAAATTTGATTGACTTTATTGCGTTGGGATAAAACCGAATCTCAACTGGATCATTAATCTTATCATAAGACGTACGAAAATTTTGTAGCTTTCTTATTCTTCTATTTTGTTTTAAATATAATTCTAAACCAAGATTTTCAAACAAAGAAATGAACATCTAGTTCAGAAGTCGTTATGAATCAAGAAAATAAATTACCATTTTTAACTGGCTATGTTACTCTAAAACCACAGAATAAGTTCTTCAAAAATAAGACAACCCTCTTACAGAATCCGCGCCTCTCAACTTAAAATTGGCCTCAGGCACAGTCGTTTCTGGGTCCCTGTTCCGCTTTTAAGAAATCATAAGCTTTTTGAATTGTATGTAGATCTATTTGTAGATCTATTTTATGTGTTTTGTTTGAGTGCATGTATTTATTAGTGTGAGTGGAGAGTAGCTGGTGGTGAAATACAGCACCACCATTGCCGTGCTAAAGCAGTGTGTGTTTAGGGTCGTGGGTAATATTTATTTAAGTTCTTTTACCCTAATTTAGATTTTTCTACTTGGACCCTTTGGTATGGTATTGTACGGTGATATAAATACTAAGAAGCAGGATTTGTACGCCCTTCCACTGCAGCTTTCTGGCTTAGTGTACCTTCCTAGTTCCATAGTTCAGTGCAATAGTCGCTATCCTTCTCCTTAGATGTATCAGGTCATTGACTGTCGCTGCTACAATTTCATTCCCTAAGTTTTTTTCGTATGTTAGGTTGAATCTTCATTGAGCTGTTGCTTTGCAGTCGAAGATAATATCGTTGGCTGTTTCCTCCTCCTCATTACATAATCTGAAAATGGGATTGTTTGAGCTCGTGCATTTTGCCCAATATTTTAAGAATACTAGACCTTCGGGAAAATGTTTCCTTTATGATTTCCTTTTATTTTCCTTTTCCCTTTTCCTTCTGTTTTGAACCTTTTAGAAGTGTAAAAATGAGTTTCGTTAATAAATTTAAATTTATCGTTGGGCGTTGAGAAATAGATAACGCAGGCCAGTTGTTGACCGAGGTAATCCGCCTTCGAGCAACAATAACACTCCGCTCGGCGGTGGATTCATTCGGTTCTCAGGCCTTGACCAGTGCGACTCCATTTTTTTGTTTTTTTTCGCTTCACCCTTCTTTTTCGTCATCGTTTCGCTCGTTTGTCTTCGAAGAAAAAAGGGGACAACTTTATCGACACTCGGGAAATCATCGTCCCGAGTACTTGGTATCGCCTGCGCTCGATCAGCCCAAATCGTGAGAATCACGGCCAGAAAATTTCGCTGCGCGACCAGCAGAAGCAGGACTTCGTCGATCTTCGCTCATCCGGACAGCCGGAAATCCACCGCAGGGACTTCGAATCTCCTTCGTTCATCGGTCCATCAACGTGAACATCGACATCGGACTTCAATATTTGTATTTATACTTTCGTTACAATTTGCATGCAAGCTTGCTTAATCATTTTTTTTTCTCTCACCTCAAATGCGCATTTAAGGAACAATTATTCATTTAATATTATTCACCCCTTACTTTCGATTATTTTGTTTAGTTTTGTTACTAAATTTTAAGAGTTAACCCTTATTTCGTTAATTTCTGTTCATCTTCGATAAAATCGACTAAAGGTAAATCTGATTTAAGATTATCCGGATCCGGTATTTTCGTGACCAACTTTGTTATTCAATCGATAGCAATATTTTGATTTTCAAGTTAGAATTTAATTTATTACAATTTACTTATTATTTTGTTTTGTATCAATTGGTTATTTTAATTTGACTGTTTCATTCAGCAGAAGATATTGCATGTTATTTTTATTTTATTTAATTTGTACTCTCACGTCTAACGATAATATTACGTTGCGTCAGATAATTTTCAAAGTATTAATAAATTGTTTTTTATTTTCAATATTAATTTCACTAACACTTATTTATTAATTTTCACTTTTAATTTGTCATATCTTTTCTCCACTACCCCTTAGATCGTCCTCATCCTCCCACCGATTACAGAAGTGGAAACCCTATCCGATCGGCGATAAACCGGCATCTATCGTCCCGGATAAGGAGATTTGTCTCTTCAATTAGAAAGACCCCTCCTCCCAACAGGGATCATCGTTGTGTGTACCCATGTTATGTACATGTTTTCTCACATGCCAGTGACCGGTTAGTAGTCCTATCACTCCTCTGAGTTTAGCCCTCTCCAGTTGCAGCTTCGACTCTTTAGATTAGCTTATTACAATTGTGTAGCAATAGTAATACAACACCGAGGACAAAATACATTTGCGCGAATGTATTAGAAAGTTAGTTAGTATTGGCTAGGTTATATTTTTCATGCGTTGGGGGTTGAAATGATCTAGCTTTCAACCTTGTGCCTAAGTTTGGGAAGCGACCAACTCCTGAAAATCTATCTGGCTTATGGGAGTTCTAGCTACCCAGCCGCATAACGGGGTAGGTGAACTCCCATGAAGTGTAGACCTAGGGTCCGCACATCAGGGAGTGACAACCCTTTGGGGTGAAAGTCCAAAAAAAAAGAGCTCAAATAAGGTCAAACTAATTCCCAGAGAGGAATAATTTGATTTTTAATTTTAATAATGAAAAAGATCACTTTCAACAGAACTCAGAAAAATTTAATACTGACTCCAAGATGGAATAAACGAACCGGTCTTCGGCTAGATACGTCGCTGCTCTACGACTTGAGCTATCGTGACCTCGATCCACTCGGACATCAACTTCCTATCTCAACCCCACCTTATGAGTTTTCCCTCCTTTTTGCCATTTTTCAATCCGAATCCCGCTCGTGCCATTAACTTTTTTTCATCTCAACTAAAAACCTTAATTAATTGTAATGTATTAATTGGTCAAGCGGACCACGAAATTAGTGAATGTACCGAACGATCTTTTGTTATCAGTTGTTAAAATCACAATACCGTACAAGTTGATTTCATTGCAGTTTCGGATAATAAACCAAGCTGAAAAATAATGAGTAAATCTACTTTTAAAATAAAAAACATAAGAATATTTTTCTAAGGACAGCTTTCAGTAAACGAAAAAAATAATCCTACTATCAAGATCCTACCACGATGATAAGATGTATAAGAAATTGCTCTACGGTGTAATTTGTGCTGAAATTGTAACAGAAATATTTTGTTACTTTTTTTCATAGATCTTACACTTTACTGACCTGGTAACATGGATTTCTAAGATAAGAAACTATACCCTTATTGGCCGAACTATTTGTCGGCCCCTTTTAAATTCTAACACGACTTATCCATTGTTTGGAACTGTGAATAGTCCTGTTTGTCTTAAATTTAATATTTATTGTTGTTCCCAAATCATTCTGAGGATGGACAACGGCAAAGGAAACCCACTCAATAAAGGGTTTATCTCTTATCCCACAGACCCACAACAGGCAGATCTAACGGTACCGTAATTTATTAAATCGGCTCGGACGTTGAGGGCCTACATTATTTAAAAAAATAAAATATAAATAGATGATCAAAGGACCTTTTTAAAAGTTGCACTTTTAAGTTTGTACAACGACTAGAATTGTACGGGTTGTTAAAACTATTGTTGTTAAATGAAATACGGCTGTGATTGTTTGAGAACTTCAATAAGGATGTTTGTTTGTTTTTCTTTTTTTTTAAATTTGAATGAAACACAATAGGATGATGACTTACTTGATTATCGCATTCATTGAAGATTCAGAATACACAACTTGCGATAGGAGACACATTAAGCCGAGAACACACTTACCCGATGCAACGTTATGCGACGCTACCCGACGCCTTGCCACGTTTTGGTAAGGCGTGCACATAAATGCGACGCCAAGCGCATGCCACGTACAGTCACACAGCGTGTTTCACAAATCAGTATCACAATCGCAACGCCTCTTTTGTTCTTAGTGCATTATTTTGAGCAAAACCATGCAACAAATTGTTAGTTAAATTTTATGAGCACAACCATGTAATAAATTGTTAGTTAAATTTAATTGTTTTAAAAAAAAGTTATACCGGTGTTTTGATAAATTATTTTCCTAACCATCATAATTAAATAATTTTTATAATATCATGAAGTTTTGATCTCGTTTAATCTGGTTTATATTAAAATAAGAATGTTGTAATTAATATATCGACAAAATTAAATACAAGTTTGAAAAAACTACAAAAAATATTAGTGTCCTGTTCTGACGCTACTCGAAAATGGTGTAATTGTATGAGCTAAACCATGAAATAAATTGTTAGTTAAATTTTATGAGCACAACCATGTAATAAATTGTTAGTTAAATTTAATTGTTTTAAAAAGCTATCCCGGTGTTTTGATAAATTATTTTCCTAACCGTCATTATTAAACAATTTTTATAATATCATGAAGTTTTGATCTCGTTTAACCTGGTTTATATTAAAATAAGAATGTTGTAATTAATATATTGACAAAATTTCATATACAAGTTTGAGAAAACTACAAAAATATTATTGTCCTGTTCTGACGCTACTCGTTGAAAATGGTGTAATTGTATGAGCAAAACCATGAAATAAATTGTTATTGTGTAGATATTAGTGACCGTTAATCGATAGTTATTCAGATATCGTGAGATGCGGTCGGGTGATACCTGTATAACTAATAAATTGTTAGTTAAATTTTATGAGCAAAACCGGGTAATAAATTGTTAATCAAATTCATTATTTCAAAGAATGGTATTCCGGTGTTTTGATCAATTTTCTACCATGCCATTAGACTTATTACTTTTTATATAAAAACTAATGAATTTAATTTAGTTAATTTGGATTGTTTTAATTGTTTGTAATTAATATAACGATAATAATACAAGTAATTTAAATAAAAATATTAGTGTCCGGTTCTTTTGTCTCCGTCTGTACTCGATGCTACTCGACGAAAATCTGGACAGTGGGGACGTAATAGCAGAGCGTAGAGTAGGGTGCCTTATGGAAATTTGGACTTTGGATTTGCGTCGGGTATCATCGGGTAGCATCGCATAGCGTTGCATCGGGTAAGTGTGTTACCCCTTTTACTTGCAAGAGTGCAAGGTCTTGAAGAGTGTATTTTGTCACCGGTCTCTTAGTATGAATGCCAACTTATGAATGAAACATTTTATCGTTTAACAGTTCATAAACAACTGCATAACAAGTTCAAATTGGTATTAGAGAATTATGTTATTTAATTGTGTTCCAAAATAAAAGTTTAGTTGAAAGAATGACCATATCAATAATAATTATTCAGTTATAGTCTCCTGTTGAATTTTACTATACTTTCATATCTTGTGAACCAAACCTATATTTTATGTGAAAAATAGAGTGAATACAGCGAGTCGCTGCAACGTCTGCAAAGTCAATTCTGAGGATCAATTCAGAGTATACCTGGGCAACGGTATAATTCCTTCGGGCGTCTCTGGCACGGCGTGCTAATTGAGTTCTCCACACGGTCGGCCTGTACCCTAAGGAGCCATCATTCTCGATTGCCTTCCTGCGAAAAAGATCGGATTAGAGGAAGCCGAGTTTGTGAGCCGGTCATAAATAATAAAAGGTAATCCTACAGGCGCGATACGGATCCATCGGCCGTACTCGCCTTCGTTTCCTTTAATTAGAGAAGTCTAATTTAAGAAAGCCGCCGACGCTTTCTAGCTAAGCTTCTTATTCACAGCTCGAATATAGTTGCATCTAGTATGATTTATTTACTTCAGGTGGCTATGACCTTTCTACGTTCAATTTCAACTTTCTTCACTCCTGTCTGATAAGGGCAAGTTAAGGGATTGATAATTAAACCACTTTTCGAACTGGTGTGACATTTAACTGACTATTAAAAAAGTGCGTCTACCTTTTCCTAACCCATTCGGAATTAGATTGAAGTAATTAATTTAATATAAGTGTAGAAAACTACGGGGTTCTGAGTTATAAATGCTGAAGTCGCTGAAAACTCGAACTGCAGAAAAGACTGGACGTAACTCAATATTTTGTATTGTTCAAGACAAAGGGTGTGATGTAGGTATCCGAAAACAATACATTTTCTTTATCGTGCCAACGTTTCGATCTTTATTGAGTTCATCTTCAGGGCCTGGGATTTACAAACATTGTATCTTGCCAGTGTCAGAGTGCCAGTGAGATTTTGCTATTTTGTGTTTATATATATTGGATTCTGAAGGCACAATTACACAGAAGACAAACACTTTGAGTGAGTAGAAATACTTTGTTTGAATATAAAATATATTTTGCATTGTATAAATTCACTTTTCCACATCCTAAATGTAATTGTTAAATGTAAAAATTGTTTATAAATCCCAGGGCCTGAAGATGATCTCAATAAAAGATCGAAACGTTGGCACGATAAAGAAAATGTTTTTCTGAAACCTACATCACACCCGACCGCATCTCACGATATCTGAATAACTATTCATTGAATGCGATTTTTTCATGACCAATGTCACTCGAGTCAAATATGACCTAAAACAACACAGCATAAAAGAAACAAACCTATCACTGAAAATTTCTTTTTTGTAGAGATCATTAATTTAAAATAAACAAATAAAACTTAAATTTACAACTTTACAACAAGTCAACAGCTTGAAATTATTTACAAAATTAATTCTTTACAATAATGTTACAATAAGTATTTATTCTCCTCTTCTTCCTTCTTGGTATGAGCTTATTTGAAAATATTTTTGAAGGTGTTTTTCGCAAATATACAACAAGCGTTAGCTTCAATAACTCAATATGTTGAATGGTTTTATGTTCCTGAAAAACACCTTAAAAAGGTCTATTGTAAGTATTACCAGCAAATTAAACAATTTTTATCTACCAATACAATTTTCATCAAAAATATAACTTTTTTATTTTTTCTTATTTTTAACATAGACATTGATTTTTCTAGTTCTATTTGAAACTAAATATAGTTTTATTTAATTTTATGTGTACAGGTAGATAATTATAAAGCTGTATACTTATTCAAAAAAACGAATTCTATCTGTTTTTGTTCTGCATTCTGACGTTTGTGCGTTTTCTTGCTCTGTGAGATAATATTAAAAAATATATTTATAACATTTTGATTTTTATAGATTTATCTTTAATTTTATAATTATTTTAAGCTTAGAATGTTATCATTGAGTTTTGGGATCTTTGAAGTTTCAATGGCAAATAGAGAGAAAGAGAGAGAGAGAGAGAGACCGACAGAGACAGACAGACAGACGATAGACAGACAGGCAGAAACAGAGACATATATGTGTGTGGGAGTTAGAGGGGGAGTGAGAGAAAGAGAGAGAGAGAGAGAAGAAAATAGATGTGTGAGAGAGAGGGAGGAGATAGAGAAAGAAAGAAAGAGCGTGTGGGAGAGAAGTTTATTTAGATAGAGTAATTGATAAGCAGATGAATACATAAAGAAATAAGTAGAAAGGAAAGATCGGGAGACGAGAGAGAGAGAGAGAGAGAGAGAGAGAGAGAGAGAGAGAGAGAGAGACAGAGACAGAGAGTGAGAGAGAGTGAGAGAGAGAATGGAAAGGAGGGATATTTCGATAGATAAATTAATAGTCAGGTGGATAAAATGAAAAACAAGTATATAGATAAATAAGTAATTAGAGAAGAGAGAGAGAGAGAGAGAGAGTGAAAATGGGTGTGAGAGAGAAAGTTGGGAAAAAGAAAAGGTTTGGGACATTCTCGAAAATTTTCTCGTCCCTTTGCCATCTTCCATGTTTAATATTTTCGAAAGATATTCCCATGTCATAATTGGCGAATCCACCATCTTTTCACACTTTTTTAATGCTTTTACTGTTCGTTAATTTTTCAAATAGTTATTGGGTTATTGGAAAATGCCGTATATTTTTTCCAGATTGAAAATCTGTTTTTAATGATAAGCACGTATAGTAAGCACTTTTTCGATAAATCGAATCCAACAAGAATTTTCATTTACCGCTAAGCCATTATGTTTGAGTTAATTGATAGAACGGTTGCATAATACGTGAGATTGCATTGCAACTCAGACAAAACCCGATATAAAATATTTAAAAAAATCGCATTTAATCGAACACGAAAGCGCACCAATTGCTCCATCGCCTGTATGACAGGACCTTGTCTGCTCTACCTAACATCAAATTTCTATCTACCCACTATGGGCGCGTCACAATATTAACACATACAGGAAAAAAATCAACGAGATGTATCTTTGAAGTGAGACACGACCGCCCACGCCCGTTATCGGCCCAAATGGAAAAAAAACGAAGATTGGGCAAGGAGATCGTATAAAAATCGCCTCGTTGGAATTAACCGGAGCTCGTTCTCATTACCCCAAAGGTCATCCCCCTGACCTACGGGTGTTGCCAATGCTGGTTGCGCAACCTATCCGTTTCGCGGGTGCATTTTTCTTGCGGTGCCTCCGGCGCACGTGCGCTCCCCCTGTTTTTACCTGGCACATAGATCAAAAATGATTTATCAGGGCGATTCCTGATTGAATTCCTTCTCGTCAAGGACGAAAGAAGTAGGATTATTAAGCGTACAACTTCAGGTAGTGCGGCTATAAATTAAAGATACAATCAATTTTATTTTATCGCAGAAAATAAACATAATGATTACCGTAAAAATAAGTGTTACTTATAAGAGTAAAAATTATAAACCTTCAATAAATATAACGTATCAGACGCAGATTTGCTCCAGCTGCTTTCGACTAAATATTTATCAAACATACTTAAAGACGATTTGAAAAAATATCAAGTATTTGCAACACTTTAAAAATATGTTAATGATTAACAATGGTTAGATATAATCGCCATTTACTTTTTCTGACTGGTAGTATACAATTTGGCGAATGTTATCCCTTAAGAATCAATGAAATACAGAATTCTGTAAATTTCTGTTGTGTAGATTCCTAAGGAAGAAATGAGGGAACTGTTCCATACTGAAGTACGTCGCTCATTTCATTACTGTTGTAAATGTTGAAAATAGATAGCTAAGCAAATCATAAATGATTTGATTCTTTTTCGCAGGTAAAATTTTTATTCTGTCTGAAAGAAAATAAAATAACACATTTTACTGATTGTTTTTACTGTGCAACAACAAGAACCTAGCAATTTAACTTTCCGACCAGATCTCACATTTGTTAAGTTAACGATGGTGAAAATGGAATAGGATGAATATTAAAAAATGAAAAACACGCATTTTTCTGAATTGCAAAATTCCGCTTGGGTACAACTTAGAGAACGAAAAGTAATGCATGGGTGCGTTCGTGGATGTAGCCCAGGCGTTCGATACGGTCTGGCATCCAGGTATCGTCTATAAATTTAAAGTTTCATACTCCTTATTGCCTTATCTAGGAATCCTATTTAAAGCTAAATGTACCTTCTGTTATACGTTTATCCGCCACCACTTAGCACATAAAAATGATATAAACTGGGCACTCTCAACACGACACGCAAGAATGGCGCAATTACGCAGAAGACAAACACTTTGAGCCCTGAAGATGATCTCAATAAAGATCGAAACGTTGGCACGATAATATATATATATATATATATATATATATAATACAGGGCGGGCGACCAGGACCCGAGGAGTTAAAAGCCTGAGTAGGCCCGTACCCCGTCCGGGACCTGGTCGGCTCACGAGTCCTGCATAAACCTTTTGGACCTATTCACAAACCCCAGGATTGTGGACCATTTTATCCTGGGGAGTGTTTTGGTTATGTCCTCTCCTTCGAAAGTATTAAATCTTTCCCTAGCATGCCTATCGCATTCTGCGAGGTAGTGTCGAGCCGTTTCTTCTTTTGTTTCGCAGAAGCGGCAGAAGGGGTCTGGTAGAGTACCCATTATGAAGAGGTGTCTTCTCAAGGGGCAATGGCCCGTTAGGATACCTGTCAGCCTCCTTATTCCCCTCCTAGAGTTAGAGAGTAGCCATTTCGTTTCTTTAGGTTTGATTTCCTTCAGAAACTCCTTCGATTGCCTGCATCCGGGGGACATATTCCATTCCTTAAGGAATTGTTTCATGCCCCAGCTACCTATACTCTCTTTTGCTGTGCTTAAAGAGTGGGGTAATACCGGTTGTGGTCCGACAAACTCAGTATTTGATCCTTCCTTGGCCAGGCTGTCCTCCTCCTCGTTGCCATAGTGACCCTTATGAGCAGGTATCCATATGAGGGTTACCCTATTCTCATACCTGGTGATCGCTTCTCGGCCTTTTGGCTAATATCAAAGTGTTGGCACGATAAAGAAAATGTTTTTCTGAAACCTACATCACACCAGACCGCATCTCATGATTTCTGAATAATTATCGATTAACGGTCACTAATCACCACATGGATATAAACTGATTTGACCTCTCCTATACTATTTACTTGAAATCATTGCGTTCCTTAAAGGGATTTCTCATCCCTTACATCATAGAATTCACGCTGGTTGGTTTACAGGTTATTAAACAAAAAACTCATTGGATGTAACTAGGTGGATCTGTTTCAGATATTAGGTTGGCGTCCCACAAGGCATTCTTGGTTCAGTCCAGTCGACTATTTATACACTGGATTGGATTATTGTATTATAACGCAATTTATTGTACTAGCTCGACTCCTACTAAACACCTTCCAACATTCAAAAGCATCTTGAGCTTATTGAAGACTAGTTTAAAATGTTGATGGCAAGACTGAACTGATTCATAACATACAAAAAACCATCTTGCCGTCCACTGAAAATCAAGAACAGACCTGATTTTTGTTCTTAAAGCATTATTTTGAGCAAAACCATGTACTAAATTGTTATATAATTTTAAGAGCACAACCTTGTAATAAATTGTTTGTTAAACTTAATTGTTTTAAATAAAGTAATTCCGGTATTTGGATACATTTTCTTCCTAACCATCATAATTAAATAATGTTTATAAAAAATCATGAGTTTTTGATCTCGTTTAATTTGGCTTACATTAAAATAAGAATGTTGTAATTACTACAACGCCAAAATTACATATACATAGTTTGAATAAAGTACAAAAAATATGAGTGTCCTGTTCGGGCGCTACTAGACGAAAATGGTTTAATTTTATGTACACACCCATGAAATAAATTGTTAGTTAAATTTTATAAACGAAACCGTTTAATAAAATTATTAGTCAAATTTTATTAGCTCAACTATGTTATAAATTCTTAGGCAAATTTAATTGTTTTTAATAAAGGTATTCCGATGTTTTGATAAATTTTCTGCCAAACCGTTAAAATTAATTTTTTTGAATAAAAACTAATGAATTTTTGATCTCGCTAAATTTGGTTTATATAAAAATAAGTATGTTGTAATTAATATAACGATAATAATACATATACTTTGAAATAAAAATACGAGTGCCCGATTCTTTTGTCTTCGACTGTACTCGATGCTACCCGACGAAATTGGACAGTGGGAAACGCACAGCGTAGAGTAGGGTAGCGTGGCGTGGCATCGGGCAGATGTGCACTGGTGTAATACAATCTTATGGCAAAATGGGCTTTGGATTTGCATCGGGTGGCTTCAGGTAGCGTCGCATAATAAGCGTGTTACCCGCTTAAACCTATACGATATATTACAGCGAAAACTTTGGGCATATGGAGTGCATTTATTGTCAAATAAAATGACAAATATTGTAATAAAATTCACCACAATTGTGAAAAAATGACATTAAAAATGTAAAAAAAGATTTGTTTATTAGAAAATATTTCTTCTTGCTTATAGAAAAAATGTTGAGTCTCGTTTAGATTAATACCAGGAATACTAATAAAAGCCAAAATATAAAATTAATATGTCTATTTTACAACAATAAGAATGTAAACAAAACCTTAATAATAGGGTTAACATGGAATAAGTAACTGAGTAAATGCCATAGCACGTGTGCAGTTTACTTGACAAAGAATCAATAAATTAAATATTACGAACAATCAAATTAAAAAGTAAATAAACTTAAAGTAAATTCACAAATACAGGTGATCATTTATGTAAAATTAACATTTGATTTTTTACTTATAAACTGTAAAAAAATAGTCATTAAGATTTTGACACTACTATAAAAATATTAAAATTAATACAAAGCAAACAAACATTCTCTTTGGTAATAAATTGAACAAACGAAAAAAACAAAACTTTTGAGCAGTAAAAATCTGCCAGGAAACAATGTTAAAAATTCTCGCATGCATCTGCATGCCATTTTGCAAAAAGATCCAAATTTTTAACATTTTATCATTTTTTTTTAATTTTTGATTTTTCTTATGTTTAAATTTGTATCAATGAGTACACAATTTTAAGTCAAATAAAAGTAAATTTTATTTTAATTAAAGAGTAAATAAACAACCAACATGGAAAATGTGTGATTTCCAATCACTTTAATCAGCCTATTCTTGCTGTTTGGGGCTGTCAGATGTATTTTGGCTTCCCCACATCCCCCTGTAAAATACCAATTTCTTCTGATGAAAATTATATCTATAACAGAAAAACTCTTGCAGTTGTGTAAATAATTCGTTCGTTTATTTATAACAAAAAACCGAAAGATGAAAGTAGGAAAAGCATTTTAAAATTTCGTTTTGTTTTGTCATTAACCGCCCGAGGGACGACACTCCAGCTAAAACAAGGTATAATGGCCATCACGGAAACGCGCAATTTCGAAGGCAGAGTACAAAGAGAAAAATCTCCCTGAAGCCCAGAGGGCAGTCGGGCGAAGTATCTTAACGAAAAAATCACGTACATCCTCGCGGGCCATCGCACGCACGGCCCGGGAGAGTGGGTGGCGTGATTTTCATCCGGATTTTCCGTTGTTCCAGAGAGGATTTTTTCCTCTCCTTCCCCCGGAGTCACGAGGAGCCGAAGGGGACTGCGTGAAAGAGCAGGGCGACACAACCGGAGATGGAGCTGACGCTAAGTATAGGCCCCCGAGGAGCGATCCGTGGGCCCCTCCGGCTCACAGTTCTTTCGCCCTCGCTCCAATCCACACATTCCTTAAGAGATAATGTTCTTTATTATACCTAATTGCGAGATCCTTTTCTTCCTCCTTCTAGGCGCAATTTCCTTTCGCCCAGCTTCAGTGCATGACGTCTCTTCACGATTAACGATATCCACGTAATTTAGATAAAAATTGAAAACAGGATAGTAACTCTTCGTTGTAGACGGAGGATAACTACATAAATTTCAGTTCGTTTTTTATGTTTGAACCCTTATTCTCCTTTAGGCTTTTAGTTGTTGTATAGAATATTTCAAATTAATAACCAAAGAAGAGTTTTTTCTTAAGTGACCACTTTCTTCCCTACGTTCGTATTTATTTGGCTTCCTCAGATGTTTCCAACCATTTACCAAAGTTTTATTTTGTGTAGCCACATATACAGTCATGACTTATATTTTAATTGCCCCCTTGGTTTTGAATTTGGTTAATTCTACGCTTCTTTTAGAATATCTTGAGGTAGACCAAAAGGTGAATGGATGCGGGGCAAACTTCCTGGACATAGCTCCGCAATCTGACCCTCTGTAGATAAAAATGGAAATATGGCGGAATAGAAAACGGATCAAGATCACGGTCGGCAGGTGACGGGAAGACGGATCGTTCTAACCAGACTTAAAATAGGCCATACCTGGTTGACACACGTACCCTTACTATTGGCACAAAGCCACCGTATATTTCTGTAATGTAGAGAAAAGTTTCCAACGTTCAATGTTTCGAAATGCAGGGTTATTTGTTGGTTCTCCGTGAACATATGCCAATGTTTACGTCATCATACATGCTAATTTAGACTAAAAAATTCTGTTGTCAAAAAATTGTCCTCAGTTCGATTCTTCAGGTTATTGAAACCTCTCACAACTTTGTTCCATAATACCTCCTGAAATGTTAATCATACTACAAACTTAATTACACTAATAAAAATGACCACATTAAAAATCGGATACAATTAATTTTTATTTATTGTTATGTTAAGCAAATAGAATACAAAATCTCGTCGATCATAAACTGTTACGCGTTTATAAAGTTTTTATTTAAAGTTTAATTAAATTTTGTTTATATATCATGTTTTGTTAATATTTACAGATATAGAGCTTAAAGAAAAGTAGCCATTCTTAATGAGTTAAAACGTGCCCTTAAATTCACAAATACAGATGATCACTTATGTAAAATTAACATTTGATTTTTTACTTATAAACTGTAAAAAAATAGTCATTAATATTTTGACACTACTATAAAAATATTAGTGCAATCAAACAATCTCTTTGGTACAAAATTGAACAAACGAAAAAAAACTTTTGAGCTGTAAAATCTGCCAGGAAACAATGTTCAAAATTCTCATGGAAACGTAAACATAAAATTAAAGTTCACTTGCTTAATATGTGATTTGTTCCCTACAAACTGTTCAAATAAAAAGTCATTAAAACTGTGAACTCATTGGTACAAAATTAAACATAAGAAAAAACGAAACATTTCAAAAAATTAGATAAAATATTCAAAATTTTCATTTTCTTGCAAAATGGCATGCGAAATGCAAGAAGATGAAAATTTTGAATATTTTATCTAATTTTTTGAAATGTTTCGTTTTTTCTTATGTTTAATTTTGTACCAATGAGTACACAATTTTAATGACTGTTTATTTGAAAAGTTTGTAGGGAACAAATCACATTTTTAGCAAATGAACTTTAATTTTATGTTAGTGATATCTGACCTTCGAGTAATTAAATTCGTGTGTTTACAGATCATTAGTAAATGCAACGATTCTGACAGTATTTACCTAACCAAGAAAATCTAATTTAAACTTTAGACAAAAATTTGTAAACTCATAAAGTTTATAGTCTAAGTGATTTTGTGTTTTGTTTACTTATTGTTACAATAACAAAACGAATTAATCTCATACTATTTCCAATGTTTTTTTTATTGGGTGTAATCACATTTACCATTAGGTTAACGTTTTATACGAGAGATACGACAACATAAATTTATTATTAATTGACATAAAAACGGTTAACTAACCTGAAAAATGAAATATCTCGATTGCAATTGATAATCTTACTTTAGACAATAGATATATTTTAGTCCAATTTGAGTTCTAGGATCACCTGATTTTTAGACGTCCGTTCACGGAGCACCTTGTATAGAGAACGAGTAGGAATGCCACCCGACGTGAGAATTGAGCTTAAGTCTCCTTCCCGAATTTTGAGGGAAACGGTGTTTTATTTTCATTTTTATATGGTTTTCTCCTTCATACAGTTTTATGTCTCTTATAGTAAATGAAGGAAAATGTAGTATAGCAAGTCGAAGCCAAATATTGGGTACCCATCGAACTTTAATCAGTTTTACTGTATGTTTAGAGAGGTTTAGAGAATTGTAGTGGAATGCTTCTCAATTGTTGTTTGGAAAATAATGTATTTACGAATTGGATTGTAATATTTTGGGACTGAATTTTTCTGGAGATAGCCCTGGAGCCTTAATTTGGTTAGCCTGATGTTCAAGACGCCTGATCCTGTGCTGCCAACTTACATAGGTTAAAAAAAAGTGAGTTATATATATTGACGATTAAAAAATAGTGTATAGCCATAAAAACATGAGCATTTTTGAAAAATATCTTTTAGGGGTGAGGGAGTGTGGGTGAGTTTCATAACTCAATACTCGGTGGACTTTGAATTTAGTCGACTACATGTCTTGACACCATATGAAGTGTTGAAAGGCAGGTATGACAACTTTTTTACAGTTTATTTGTCTCCTGGTTACTTTTATTAGAACAAATAAGTGCCATATAATATAAACAATATGTTGTTGCATAGTTGTTTTAATAGATAATGTATTATCATAATACTATGAATCTATCGCGCCTGTGCCACAAATTTTTCAATTGTCTCTACTCTCTACTCAATAATTAATTGAGTAACTAAGAATCTATGTTCGGAAAGCCACCACAGGGCATATCCTATACAATTGTTCGGTTATTAGGTAGATGTAGATGTATTAGTAGGGGTTTGTATTATACTGAGCCCTTTAAGAGCTATTGTATCCCCCGTTCTCTGCCTAGAGCACATCAGTGAGTCCTATTTCATCAAGAAACTTGATTAGTAGGTTTCAGTGGTTGAATTTATTCTACGATTACATTGTACGTACCAAAATACTTCCTCCTGCGCGCAAGTGTAAGAATTATATAAGTAGAAAAATCATTCTGGAGCCATTTAGGAATTGACCATATCCATGAGTATAATTTTGTACTATATTAAACGAACATTTTCCACGGAAACATTTAGTACAGCTCGGACTCAGTAGGCATGAATTTAACTGAAAAATAGAGAAATCCCTACTACTCCAAAAAGAAAAAAAGGCACGTCCATCTGTTAAATGTAAAATTTAGCATTGGATTGATTTCGTTTAAAATAATTTTAAAGATCGTATTTCTGATGTAGTGGTTAACCTATAATAATTTCAAGGCTGCTTAAAATTGTTTCCGCAGCTCATATTTACTTTTCATTTTTTATTACAGTTATTGTCCATTTCATGGATAGAAACAAATAAGTAATTTTGGTACAATTTTAATTGTAACGTGAATTTGTATTGTTCTGAACTGTCTTCCTGGATGGCTTGTCTGATCCTTCTTCAAAATAAAAAAACTGATTGCTTTCTCCCTGGCAAAGTTTTTGTCATCTTGCATAGGCATCTATAACTTTCTACGGGCGGTTAGCGTAAGTGAGAATAACCCGATGGTGGAAAAAAGCGTGTTCAACCTACCGGCACTGTCTTAACAATGTGGCTGGAAAAGCCACGCGATCCATCGATTTTTCTCTTCCAGGTCTTATTGTTATTCGAACTCTTACGTTCTCAAACGCCTCCGGCATGTCCGAGAATAAAATCGATGATTTTCCGGTGTTTTTCATTGATTTCCTAGGCGCGACTCGAGCCAAACGAGACGGACCTCTTCGGCGTCCGAACATCCGCTGGCAAAAGGCGTGTCCAGAAACAAAACGGGTATTTTACGTATGCAAAAAAGTGAAAGAACGCTCCATATACAAGTGAATAGATGACCCCGTGGAAATCGTAGGTTAGCTCCCGACGGTTGTGTGGTCTACGTGTGGGTGTATGACCAGAGGCAGACACGTCTCATCCACCGGTTTCCGCCCATTCACGCCCGTCCGGCCTTCCGGACCTGGAACTATTCTCTCCTGACATAGTTTCTTAGTTTCTCCTCGGCGAATTTCAAAAGAGCAACCCAAAATTCCATCCCATTAAAAAAAAATGTTGTGAAGTGTACCCCTCTCCAGATGTGGAATGTCTTAAAATGTTTGAGTGAGTTTTTGTTTGTGTGTAATAAGATATAATTGTTATATTAGTATTTACTGCATAGGCAAAAGCTACAAAAAAATCGCAAGGCTGATATTGGCGATTGTATGTTTTTTATGAATACAACATTTTAACATCAACCCTAGCTCTAAAATGTTAAAAGTATTTTAAATTGTGGACCTGTATTGAAATTTAAAGTTTTTTATTAAATTTAAATGTGTGGTGTTTAGTGAACGATGGATTTACGTGCATTCCAGCAAGCCAATTATTATCTCGTGCAATGCGGTCTGGTATGACGTAGGTTTTAGAAAAACATTTTTTTTATCGTGCAACGTTTCGATCTTTATTGACATCATCTTCAGGGCTCAAAGTGTTTGTTTTCCGTGTAGATGTGTCATTCTTGTGTGTCTGTAAAACTACACTTAAACAGCAAGTAATAAACAATCACTTTGAGCCCTGAAGATAGTCTCAGTAAAGATCGAAACGTTGGCATGATAAAGAAAATGTTTTTCTGAAAACTACGTCACACCAGACCGCACCTCACTATCTCCAAATAATCATTAAATTTAAATGATTTAGCAAAAATGGAGATTTTGGCAATCCTTATGTTATCCTAAGTGATCCAAATGCAAACATAATCTGCTTTCTTTTCCTCATATTATTAGAAAGTAATTTGAAGGGGAGCCCATTGTGGCCACGAGTGTTTATTCACGGCTCCATTGTTTCCAGGACGCCTTCGGATTATTAATTGGTAGCCCTGTGTCACGAGCAGCCTCGGGCCGGACAGCCTTTGCCTCACCGACCCTCTGAAAAGCGCGGTTTTCGTAAATCCACCCGGCGCGAAATTGTAGCGGCTGCTTTCCTGAGGCTACCGAGTCTTTCCATGTTTTATTTATAAAGTGAACGGTGGCCGCTTTCAGTTCGAAATCATGGAGAAGGTGCCCTGATTCTAATGCGTGCGCATGGATCTTGATAAAACAAAAATCATCCGTTGTAGTCAATATCCAGGACTTCCTCATAAGACCAAATGTCTTCAGTTGTAACAATCTAAAAAAAGGTTCGAGAAGTGATACAGGAAATCATGAAATACCGGTATTCAAGTTGTTGTGTGATCAGTATTATGTTTATAATCAAGGTGTTCAGTGCGCGACACCCAATAGGTAATTGAACGTTAGACTCTTCTGTATAACAGAAATTACTTAACTACACTAACTCATAGTGATCACAAATCATCGAAAAAGAAGTAAAGTTAGACTGACAAAATTTTAATTTTTAAAAACCTTGAATATCTTTGTGGTAAAATTTAATTTCATCAACGGATTTCATTAAGTAGCTTTAAAAAGATAATCTAGCAACTTTGTCTTAATTACTTATCGTTAAAAGCATCATTTTATCGTTATTAATCTTTCCTAACATTTATTCAAATAGATTTAATTAACTTTACGAAACTAGCCATTTAAAAGATGAAAATCGCGAAATATTGTTCTCGTTACTATTTAGTAGCACAATGAAACATTTAACACGATACAATGACAGGTAGATGGAGGAATATCGAGTGCTTTATCTACCAAACAGAATGAGTGCGAGCAATGGTTGTTGGTGTGAATGGGGAGGGGCTGATGGCGAAGTAGCATCTCCAACGCCCCTCATGTTGCGTGCGTGACTTGTGTCTACGGCTGAAACTTTTTAAGTACCCCATCGACCCCCAATTAGATTAGTTTATTGTACTGAACATGTGGATGGAGGAATATCGAGTGCTTTATCTACCAAACAGAATGAGGAACCCATGGATGTTGGTGTGAATGTATTTGTTAGTGTGAATGGGGAGGGGCTGATGGCGAAGTAGCATCTCCATCGCCCCTCATGTTGCGTGTGTCACTTGGGTCTTCGGCGGAAAACTTTTATACTACCGCATCGACCACAAATTAGAGTAGTTTATTGTAGTGGAGGAATATCGAGTACTCCATCTACCAAACAGTATGAGTGCGACTAATGTATATAGATGTGAATGTATTTATTGGTGTGATTGTGTATAGAGTGTGTAGTGGTATTTTGTTAGTGCTTCGGGGCTGAAATGACCAAGATGTCGGATGCCCCTGTCAAAAAAACACACACGATACAATGATCATCATCATACACGATATGATGATCATCGCGCCCATTCCCTACTTATTTACATTTTAGTAAATAAACTTAAACAGAAGCACTCTGGCGAAGAAAAATTTTAAGCACAATTTAACTGTTAAGTGCCAAAACTCTTAGGTTTGATGATGCTGCTGTAAATATATGTTGCTATTGTACTAGCTCTTGATGATCGTAAAGAGATCCTCTCGTGTAAAATGACAAAAAATAAATGTATGTTGGAATGAAAACGTCATTGTAATTAATTGAATAAGAAACAGAGTATCTTGTTTATGTTGCTGGATGTTTTTCAGCTAATTGTGCCTTCTTTTGTCGGGCGGTTGCGAAAGTCCCTGCTTTCGTGGTACCACGTGCGCTCACTCGATTGCTTAAAGCATGACTACAATTGGACCAGAACGTCCCTCTCCTTGTTACAATGCCGTCTTGCACACAACCACATTAGTGACTCTGATACAATTCGTAGCCTTGCACGTAAATCGACGGTCCTCCGAATCCATCCACGTCCGAATTTCTTTTCTTCTAAAAGAGAAATTGTGGAAATTCTTTTATTTGCAACTTTCCAGAATTAATTCGGACAAAAAAGAAAAATGACGATTTCTTAAGAAATTCACCTTGTCGGACATAATTTTACAATCGGAGCAGCAGCTCATGAAATGATTATAAACGAATGAAAAGGGGTTTTGACCAGATGTTGCGCAGTCATTTGACCCTACGTACTAAGAAAAGAAGACAGACATGGATAAGACTCCTGTTGTAGAACGCAGTACTACCTAAGAGTACTAACCACCTACTCTGAGAGAGTTTGGAAAATGGAAAATTTAAAAAATACTGAGTATTGTTGTAAACATCATTTGTGATAAAATATGTCAAGCGACACGTAAAATGAACATGAAGATGGTATTAATATAACCCGGGGCTTCCCAAACCGTGATGCGCGGACCCATTGGGACTTCGCCGATCCTTCCTAGGGCGTTCGCGGCGAACTTCGAGAAAAATTAACAATTAAAAATAAACGTAGAATGAATAAATAAATTAATTTATTAATATAAACTAATTTAAAAAACTAATAACAATGAGTAGTGAAACCGATCGTTGTTTTATTTTGCAGCAGCAGTCATTGTGTTCTTCACAGAAACGCTTTAGCTATGATATAAATGCCAACCTCTTTCATGAAAGTTTAGGATGAGTCTGTTTATATTATAAATTATATCATATCGCAGGCATTGAAGACAAGATTTTAACAATACTGTGATGATGACGATATAGGAAGCCTTCATCATTCTCTGATTCATCATACAGAAGTGAGGTGGCTGTCTCGTGGGAAGCACTTGCAGGATTATAGGAATTACGTTCTTATGTCTTATCTCTGTTGATGGGCCATAATGTCTAATTGGCCAATGTTTTCAATGATCATTTCAATGACCATCAGAGACTGTCTTATTTATCAGATCTTTTCATTAAAATGAATGCGATGTGGCCATGTGTCTTTATTTGCTAGGGAAGGGTATCACATCTTTCGAGCTAATGACAAACTTCACATCTTCAAAAAAAGAAAAAATCCAGATACAATGCTGCAACACGACGAATGTTCAGACAAACCGTTTTGAGTGTCGCCAAACAAACCAGTTCAAGTGAATACGAATGTTTGATAGACATTACTTCAGACTCCATCTTGAAATCTACTTTCGATAAGTCCAATATTCCTCCCCCATATTTTTGTGTCCGTTTCGAAAACAAAATATTCTAACCGCTCATTCAAAAAGCAGAATGTCTTCTTTTTGCATTTGCCAAAACTTACCTAGCGAATCCGGATTTTCTGTCTATACAGCCACCATTATACCGAAGTTGTCTGTATGCGCCAGACATCCATCTTCAGCTATTAAAAAGTAAACCAAATATATCCAAATTGTGCAGGATAAAACAGCTTCACTCTTCCTATTAATTCATTAATCGTTAATGTTCAACTTACTTTTTAATTTGTTTTGTTTTAAATACCTATTGATCTATGGTATCCAGTTTAGTTCCGGATTTGTAAATAAACTTAAGTATGTCAATCTAATGCTTGTTTTCATAGTGATACCTTCTCCATCATCTAATGAGGAATCGACTGACTAATTTATAAAACTTTAACTTACTACATAAAAAACTCAAACAGTTAAAAGAGAGTTAATGAACACTTGCCTAAATCGAACAAATTCCTTGAGGACCATCAAAGAGAAGCAAAACACAACTTCAATTCAATTTTAAATACAACAGTGTTACATAGTTTCAACAAAGGGAGAGAACTAGATTGGTTTGAGAAATTTGAAATTAAAAAATGTAAAATTGAACATGGAGATAAATGCTTTAATAATATAATAGATTTTGATCTACCTCCCATTTCAAATATGTACATAAATAATATTAAATCTCCAAATAATTAAATTAATTAATTTAATTGTTATTAATTTTATCATAATTTACTAATCTATTATTAAGGTATTATTCTGATTTAATTTTTATATTTTATATTTAATTACTAATTTATAATTAATTTCTTACAGTATTTACTAATATAATATTCACTTGTGTTATAATTCCCGCTTTTCGCACGTTCAAAATTGAGCGGTATTAAAAACCATCTTCTCATTGGAACGTCGCGTCGGCGGGGGTATCGGCGGGTTCACTTTTGCAATTCATGTCAAGAGACGTGGTTGTAGAAATCCTTCAAGCTGATGATGAGCTAAAAGCTCGAAATCCGGATAGTTGGAAAACAACTTACTGTCAGTAGGAACTATCTTTTTAAATAGGATTGAACACCGCACCGCACTCACTCCACCATTCATCATTTCTATTCATCATTTTTATTTAGTGTATATGCTTTAGGTATCTAATTTTTAATACTTGAAGGAGAGGGGTCCGCCCTGGGTTTTGTTCTGTCAAAAGAGTCAATTGGCTAAAACGTTTCGGAAGCCCTGGTATAACCGAAACCGGCTGTTCATATATGTTTTTCTGTTATTATTCGACGACCGAATACACGTCCAACTGTATTATTCCTTCCGTTCGACTGTTTAGTTTCGGTGTTTGGATTTACTCTAGATCTTAATGCAAAGAGTCTCTTTAAAGCAATTCAATACAGCCGAAGCGTTCGGTGTCGAAACGTTGTTCGATGGTATTGATATTTTTTCTAAAGTTCCACGTGCGGGATTCGAACCCACGACCATCGGCTAAATACGCCGCTGCTCTAACCACTTGAGCTATCGTGACTTCGATCCACTCGGACACCAACTCCCCCATCTTAACCATATTTCGAATTTTCTCTCCTTTTTGCCATTTTTCAAATGCCGTGTAATCAGGATTCGATTCTCGGCGACATATGAAGCAGCCACGGGGAGCTATTAGTGATGCTATACTGCGTTTTACTTATTAAATCCATTATATTTAGTGGTCTTTGACCAAATCACTTCTTTCAATTACTTAATATTTTTATGTAAGGTTTGAAAAATGGCAAAAAAGAGGGAAAATTTGAAAGGTTGTAGGTTGAGATGGAAAGTTGGTTCCGAGTAGATCGAAGTCACGACAGCTCAAGTGGTAGAGCAGCGGCATGTTTAGCCGAAGGTCTTGGGTTCGAATCTCGCTCGTGACACTAGCTTTTTCATTTCACAGTAACTTGGCCATTAGACCTCTAAATATAATGGATTTTTTAAAGTATGAATTTGTTCAAACGTAAATGGCATTTTATTGATTAATGAGATTTATTAAGTTCGGTAATTTGGCCAATAGGCTGTTGTTATGGATACAATTTTAAGTTAGAAAGTCACACTACCAAAATCGAATTAAATTTTGACAATATTTTTATGAAGTATACTTATATAACAACGTTAAATTGAAGAAATAGGTAAGTATTGAGTTATCTTGCAGGTGAGTTTGAGCTCATACAAATAGTTAATACGATAATCTGCACGCTTTTATTGACATTTTTACCCAATAAGGAAATATACAGGTTTTCATTAGTAGAAAAATTTGACAGCCGGAACGTCGGCGGCTTTACAAAGGATGAAAATTGAAACTTGAATGTTTGCACTAAAAAGGAGATGAACGTTTGTTTTATTAGTATACAAATTGGCTGGTTCTTCGTGTGCAAGCTCGGCTCAATAAAATTCACGATTTAATGCGGTTTTGAGCATAAATGAGAAACGTATTAAGTGAAATATACGATAGTCTCTCGGCATCCGGTTTTCCTTTGTAGTTACTCGTGAAGTTTATTGGCCGAACCTCTTTGAAAAAGAGGAAAGAACTAATTAAGACGAGTGATGCTGTCGGCTTACGATTGAGGCGCGCTGTGAATGTCTTCGCCCGTTGAATTTCGACCACTTCGAGAAAGCGGACCTCCATGTATTTATTACCCCATTGTCCGCCCCTGTCAAAAAACAGGTTGATTTAGACCAGTCGGTATATGATTCACGTGCTCTCGGCTTTTTACGGATTTGGCGCCGCCTCTCCGGACAATGATAGATTGCAACTACATTCTTACGACGTGTTGCAGTCTTATTTGGAACGGTGGCGACCAGGAGCCAAAATTGGAACCGATGGGCGAAAAGCAAGCCGTCAAAACAGGGAATTAATACCACATTTCGTGTTCTAGCAGACCACCCATTTAAATGCTGCAAATGTCTTAAAATCTGTTCAGTGATACAATATAACAAAGTCGGATGCTTATGCCTGTACATTTTTGTACAATAAACATATTACGAAAGCATTTTGGGTAAATTACTAGATTGCTCGACACAAATAAAAATTGCTCTTTTTTGCCTAAATAAATTCCATTTAGAGGGATGATCAAATGTCAACATTATGCTTTACATAGGTTCTATTTTCAGTTCAAATATTAATATAATATCTTTGTTTCCCTCTCTCTTTCTCTCTCTCTATCAATATATTTATTTATCTAATTACATATCTATCTACCTATCTATCTTCTATCTTTATATATATTTACATTGTATTGTTTATTTATTATTAAATGGTAATTTATTTATTATTATTATTTATAAAAATAGTAATTATTATATTGAAAATTGTTGTTAGCTGTGTACGTCGCTAGAAAATTACTAAAAGACATTTTATGAGCCATTGCATCATGATTGTGTGAGATATACGATGACGGCTGAATGTCTCTTGAACCAATGACGGTATTAAAAAAACAAAAAATTCGTTTTTAATATTTTTTAGTTTAGTGTCAAATTTTTACCTTTTTTATAGAAAAATTATATATGGTACTTCAGGCCCAGTTCAACTTCTAAATTTCAAATATGACCCTGTACATCGTGACACATCATTTTAAACGATGTTTTTCGCCGGAAACAATGGTGCAATCGGATTTTAAATTGGTCAAAATATGGCAATTGTGGAAAAAAGTTAGAAAAAACTCTAAATTTACTAATTTCGTGGTCCGCTTGACCAATTAAACATTACACTTTTTCATATCAACTAAAAACCTTAATTAATTGTTAGAAAAAACGCATTTCGTGTTTTCCTTGTTAATTTCAATAATTCGCTTCTTCACAAAAGGAAACATTAAAGCGGGGAACACACTTACCCGATGCAACGCTATGCGACGCTACCCGACGCAAATCTAAAGACCATTTTTCCATAAGATTGTAGTACCCCCGTGCGCATCTGCCCGATGCAATGCAACGCTACCCTACTCTACGCTATGCGATCCCCACTGTCCAGATTTTCGTCGGGTAGCATTAAGTACAATCGGAGACAAAAGAACCGGACACTCATATTTTTATTGCAAACTGTATGTATTATTGTCGTTATATTAATTATAGCATACTTATTATAGCATAAACCAAATCAATCGAGCTCAAAAATTCATTAGTTTTTATTTTAAAAAATTCATTTTAATGGTTTGGTAGAAAATTGATCAAAACACCGGAATACCATTTTTTGATATAATGCATTTAAGTAACAATTTGCTCATAAAATTTAACTAACAATTTATTACATGGTTTTCTCATAAAATTACACCATTTTCATCCAGTAGCGTCAGAACAGGACACTCATATTTTTTGAAGTTTAATTCAAACTAAGTATTTGTAATTTTGTCGTTATATTAATTACAACATACTTATATTAATATTAACCAAATTAAACGAGATCAAAAATTCATAAGTTATTATAAAAATTATTTATTTATAATGGTTAGGAAGAAAATTTATCAAAACAACGAAATAACTTTATAAAAATAATAATGCATTAAGAAAAAAGAGGCGTTGCGATTTTGATGACTCTACGTGGCGTGCGCTTGACGTCGCATAGATGTCACACCCTACCAGAACGAGACAAGGCGTAGGGTAGCATCGGATAGCGTGCATAGCGTTGCATCGGGTAAGTGTGTTCCCCGGTTAATTGCCTTTATTTTTTACATTCTGTCATGGTTTCTCAAAATCGCATTGTAAGAGCAAATCTTAATTCCTGGAAGTAAATAAATTTTACAGCAGTACCGACCTGTGCGTTTCAATCAGTATTCTATTCAAAATATTCAAATTCAAAGAGTTGATATGTAAAACTGCTTTTTTGATAGTGGTGGTATTGTGCGTCGTGCAGTCGAGTTGTACTCCCAGAAATTTCCTGATTGCCCCAGAGTAAACCACAAAAAGCTTATTCGCTTTGCTCGCAATATGAGAAGATACGGAGTTGCTGCCAAGAAACAGGCAGCGTTATTTCTACGAGAAGCTGTATATTTTACTGTATGCTCGTGAAAATCAAAATTACTCTCTCCGAAATGTTGGAATGGTTTTAGGTTTTTCAAAAAATAAAATTATAGATGTACTCCGGACCTTTCAGTTTTAAGCTTCATCTTGTCCAATGACTTCGAGACTCTGTTTATGACTGGCGTCTAACGTTCCTTGCAAAATATCGATTTGGGAAGCTTAAGAAAATTAATGTATTTTCGAGAAGTCCACACCAAACGTTATAGAACCAAGTGATGATGACAATAGTACGAAATTGTCGGATTTTCCTCTCCCCACTTTTGACAATTCCATACCATTAGAGACCAACTTGTAGTCACCAGTCCATAGGATATAAGGATGAAATTGGGCCTTATTTCTACGAAAATAATTTCAATGGTGAGTAGTTTCTCAATTTTTTGTGAGGCAGCCAACCAACACTATTACTATGCCCTTCATACAATTCTGAGTTTCAATTTTTTTTTAAAACAAATATGATTAAAGAAGAGAAATTTGTTAAATGTAATGTATTAATAAAATAATTATTTGAAAAATTAATAGTCAAATAAATTAATGTACGCTGGTACCTCTTATTTGTATAAATATGTTTTTTGTGTATTTTTGTAATGTATATAACTATTTGTGAGCTCACAACTCCTGCTCACAACTGTTGTATTGGAATCGTCACGTCCGTGGGGCCATTTAAAAAACAATGTTTCCGCCAATCATAACCAAGCAACCTCATTTGAAGAACTGAGGCAAAGGGGAGAAAATGCTTGTCAATCTATCTCCCATGACTCTATCGCTCTGAGCACTGGTGAAGAGTGGTTAAAAAGAGCAAATTTTTGCATCTTTACTCCAGACAGGCACTTCGCAAATGTAATGTGATTAATAAATAGTAAACAAAATTACGCTTTTTTCTCTCTATTTATTTATCTATCACTTCGATATATATCTAGCTATCCTGTATATTATTTATCTATGCTAATTAGATATCTATATATCCTATCTATTTATGTATGTATTGAACCCATATCCAAAGTATTTATTATCTTCATAGAAAGATTAAAAAGATATAACATTATTTACCATTCCTGGAGAAATATTTTCAATTGTTTTGCAAACCTGTTTATTTTCTGTTTTGTTTACTTCAAGGAATTAACAGAAGACTGATTTAATTGTTAAATTTTACTAGTTTTGTTGTAAATAGTACGTTAACTTATTAATTCTCTCTGTTTCATACATATAATTTTTTTAAAGGATTAACTCTATACACACTAAAATGTACAATAAAAAAATATGTACTTTTTCGATACCTCATGTACCCTAATCAGTAGGGAAAACGTATGAGAATGCCGAAAATGCCCGGCAACACATATCCTTAGGTGACAACAATTTTTGATAACTAATGGATTTATAAAGGAAGACAGCCCGGGACAACGAGCTTTTGCGCAAGGAGGGCTCGTGCCAAGGATCACGAGCCGTTGCCCAACAACGACGTCTGAGATTTTAATATCAAGAGCACTCGGTTTCCGCTGAGAAAGCTCATTTGCCTTTGTTTTATGATCGGGGCACGAGAAGGCCCCGGGCACCTGGAAATTGGATCGCACGCCAAGATTCGGCTGGCCCCTCCGGAAACACCATCATCCCGACCTGGCAACATTCCCCTTGCACTTTCCCCAAACTAGACGAGGAAAAGGCACAATAAAGCATTATCAGCATCCAAAGAATATTACGAAACACCTCATTAAAATTCTTTCAGTAAAATAAGCCGCATTTTTTTTTAACTAGGATGGTTTCACGCCTTTTTTTTCAAACAGGGCATCGTAGACTGGAATCGATCTCCTCGCTAATATCTAACTGTCTTAATAATTGTAATTGTATTATGAGTACGAAATACAAGATAATTTCCACGATGATGATGAAAATAAGTTATAATTATGGAAAATAAAAGAATTAGAAACGGATAGCAAGCAAGGCTTGTTTTTGGTGATATATTATATTTCAATGGTGCACCCTTTGAGTTCATTATGTACGCTTAATAATACCTACGGTCATAACTTACATTTGATTGTCAAAATTTAATTATGTTTACTCGACACGCCTAACACTACAGACAAGAATTTTTATTTCTGTAATTATATTTATTATTATTAATTTCACTAATTTCGTGGTCCGCTTGACCAATTAATACATTACAAATAATTAAGGTTTTTTTATCTCAACTAAAAACTTTGATTATTTGTAATTATTACTAATATTTGATCCATTACAGTTCGTGTTCGGATGGACCAATTAATATTTTTTAGTTAATTAATATTTATAAAAGGTATTGGTTAAGATAAAAAAGTCAGTGACACGAACGGGATTCGAACCCACGACCTTCGGCTAAATACGCCGATGCTCTACCACTTGAGCTATCGTGACTTCGATCCGCTCGGACACCAACTTCCCATCTTAACATCACCTCTGGAATTTTCCCTGCTTTTTGCTATTTTTCAAATGTCGTGTAATCTATTTGATTCTTCTTGATAGCTCAAGTGGTAGAGCAGCGGCGTATTTAGCCGAAGGTCGGGGGTTCGAAACCTGCTCGTGACCCTGACTTTTTTATCTTAACCAACACCTTTCATAAATATTAATTAATATTTGAATTTAACTCTTCAATGACATCTAGCCGAAGGAATGTTTTCGTTGCTGTACATCAACTGTATTTATTGTAAATGTTATTTGCGTACTATTTTATGTATACGATAAAGATTAATAAAAAATAATTATTTTATAGCATTAACATACAATATCGTAATAAAAGCATCACATTATTAGATTACAGTAATTTTAAAGAGAAACCGGGTAGGAATAAAATTCTTATTACGTAATCGAAGTGAAGTTTTATAGTGTAGAGAAAAATAGGTAGGAGTCCCAATCTCAGCATAAAGGATGGCTGTTGTTGTGCACTGGGGCAGCCTGAACAGCCTCCTGATGAAGAACCGCACAAGTCCTTCTACGTGTCCAAAAATCTCTCTTCCCCAAACTGAGCACCTGAGCCGTAGCATAAAATAGACCTACTGACTGTATTAAATATTTTTACCTTAGTCGGGTACCCTTCCCTGCTCTGCCCACAGAATCCGTAACATGTTATTTATTATTAAAAACAAAACATGTACTACTATCATTGTTAAAATATTAAAAGTTAGATATTATTAGTTGGTGACACGAGTGGGATTCGAACCCATGAACTTCCGCTCGATACGCCGCTGCTCTAACCACTTGATCTATCGTGACTTAAACCAAAACCTTACAAAAAAAAAATTAATTAATTGAAAGAAGTAATTTGGTCAATAGACCACTAAATATAATGGATAGTTATAATAATATTGCATAGTGAACGAGTGAGGTTAAAGGAGATATATTTTGTAACTTAGTTTTTTTTTTTTTTTTGATTGACCACATATATACTCTATATTGTAATATAGTGTCTCCAATTACATAAAAAAAATATTGTACGGGAATAAATAGATTTTGTTGTTATTTTTGAGCCAACAACGTTATGTAGATATCTCTATAGCGGTTTATTGGGAGTAGTTTCCTTGTGGACCCCAAGGACCTCACGCATGCTGCCGGACTATTTGACAATAATTAATCGGGTACGTTTCAAAAATTTTAAATGGCCCGGCCAATGCTGTCCGTCCTTGTCCAAGTCGACAGGAGCGATTAATCAAATTTTACCGGACACAATCCACCCGCCCACAATTTACACGTGGCCTCTCGTTGACGATTTCTTATCGGCACTCACGAGTTCAATAGATTTGCGAAGATAAACGGGCCACCTTTCAATATAATTAGACTGAGGCCCTACACAATTTGCCTTGGTGATAAATCCGTTATCCTTGGAAATAAGCGAAACTGGAAACTGCAAAGTGGAATTTTCTGTATTTCTGCAGGTAAATCTGCTATATTGACTCAACCCGATAAAACGTTTTCCTGAAATCGGACCATTTGCATTTATATGTTTTTTATTTATTTAGAATTTAATTTGTGTTTAAATTACTTACAGATTTCAAATATAAACGTTCAATTTGTTTAAAAAATTCACAGCTAACGTATATGTGTCATGCTTGTTTCTCGATCAAATAGGGCCCAACTTTGAATCATGATTATAAGAAAACAGAGTCCCACAAGTCTTGATCTACCTGAATACGAGCTGATCAGGCTATCCTATAATAGCAATTATTTAAAAATTTAAAACAAATTTATTAATTAAGCAGGAAAATACTGATATTAACATAAATTAAATTTCTCTTCTATAAACAATTTGAAATATTTTGATTAAACAGGAATTTCATCACGTACACCATCGGTCTTTTGATCCACAGCTATCCACACACATGGATCAGGCCACCACAACCTCCGCCCGGCCAGAGGCACGCTACGACACCCCCTGAGAACGACGCCAAACCCCCAATCTAACACTTTTATTATTTCGTGCATTAGTAGGCTGGATTCCCGGACTACCCTAAAAGTGGAGATCCGTTTTATTAAGCACTATATGACTAATCGTGAAGTCTAAATCACAAAGTTGTCACTACAAAAAAATTGAAATGTGACATACGTACAAAAGAGAGAAAGAGAAAGGGTATAAAAAATAGAGAGAAAAAAGTGAATGAGTAGACGAGTGAGAAAGTCACAACTCAAAACTTTTCCAATCTATGTTGAAAATTTAGACTCTCCCCCCTCTCACTCTCTCTCACTCTCTCTTTTTTCTCTCTCTCTCTCTCTATCTATCTATCTATCTCTATCTATCTATCTAATCTACCTTTCTTAGCATTAAATGGTATTTTCCAGCCTTCTTCTCAGTAATATTTAATTTCTTGATAGAAGACTCACCACTATGTACACTGCAATGCAAGCAAGATTTAAATTAATTTACAACATACAAGTAGGAAGCAAAATTGTCACAAAACTATGAAACATACACAACATTACAAACAAAATTCATGAATACAGAAATTAATAGGTTCCCATACATCAAAAATCACAAGCACTATCCAGAACAAGAGAAAAAAAGCCAGATGAAATCCGTCAAAAACAAGTACAGACTATTAACAATACGAGGACCAATACTTAAACTAATACTGTCAACTCTTGTTAATTCGAAACTTGATAATTCGAATTTTTCGATAATGCGAACTTCTCTCATCAGGTCTCTTCGGTAAATCCAAAAAATTCAGTATACTTTGATATAGTCGATAATACGAAATATTTTTCGTGGCGGGGGGAGAAAGGGCTTTCTACACATCGAAATGGAGCGACTTCCCACTTTATAATTCGAACTTTTTCTTTGTAATATCCGTCTAAATTTCCATATATTGTTTACTTTCTTACATCCTAAAGTTTTTTCGAATTTTCTCTAGTAGGTTATGGTCGGCGGTCAGTGTGTTGTCAAGGGGTTTTAAAGCACTGGTAAAATTATTTAGACAAAGTACATTATTTTAACAATGCATAACAATGTTCAATTTTACGTGAAAAATATATTATCTTATATTGATAATATTGTTGTTGTTGTTTTATTGTGTAGGTTGTTATTAAAATTTATTTTTTATCTTGATCTACACTATCCCACAGAAGGAGACAACCAAAAACACACTTTCATAAAAAGTAGTAGTTTATTTATTTTATAGTGTTTTAAAAAATAAAGACTACTTTTTATTAAAGTGTATTTTTGGTTGTCTCCGTCAGTGGAATTGTGTGGATCAAGAGAAAAAAAGTTCAATTTTCCAACTTGAATATTACTTGTTCTATATCCAGTTTTGCATTATTATGTTTTATATATGTACTGTTCAAGTAATAACTTGAAAAAAATGCATATCGAATCTTAATAATTTGATTTTCTGTCCTCTTGATAATTACAATTTTTTTCGTCCCTTGATTTTCGAATTATCAAGAGTCGACTAACACTTTCAATACTTGGACTTTTTAGGAATACTAGAGATTCGTCTAAACCGAAAACTTCTAATAGACCAAAAGATCTTTGATAGGCAGATCCACACAACCGAAACCAATAATACGAATGTATTAAAGTATGAATTTGCTACAAACAACGAACTGCTATCTAAAAATGTAACTGATTTTCAAGAGAAGACATGACAAAATTTACATGTATTAATTACCAGTACAGTTTTTAAAAGTAGAAGCGTTTAAGAATGTAGATTACAACTGTTTATCTGAAAAGCACTTTTTCTTGTTAGTCTGTACAAGATTTTCAGCAATATATCCTTGTCTTCCTTGACCCTAGAATGTCTATAAGGAAAAAATAGCAAATTTACCTTTGATATTTTCCAAATCCTTTTAAACTATCGATTGAAATCTAGATATTCAAGGATTGGGTGTCAGTTTTATGTAAAATGAGTGTAATGTAACAGTATTATTTGTAATGCCAAAGATTTTGACATCTGCGATGTCATGTCGTGTTTTTCAAGTTTACCTTCGTTTCACACCGCCGGTTATTTTGATCAGGAGTGTTTTGAAAATCATGCGAAGGTCAGAAATAATGCACTTACACGCAATAAATATACTGTAAGCGGATAAAATAACCGCCTTTAGGCTGTTATCCGCGTGGATCCGAAGGCGAGCCGTATCAAAATCACGGATTGTCCAATCTGGCATAGATGAGGCTTTTAGCTTTTAACGAGAACTTATAGGAAATAGTTGCCGGTGGCCACGTCTATCACGCCCACTTTTCTTGTAATTATAATGCGGTTTAATTATTTACAACCTTTCATAGCGTGTTCTATGCAAATGCAATTCTCGCATCTAGGTCGTAGCTCAGCCGTTTTATGCACCTCGTTCGGTCAAGATTCGCTTATAAACTTGATGCTTTAAAACAAGGCTCTCCCTTGGAGTACTCGATAATGGATTTTATGGAAATAGCTTTTGTCACGTTGCAAGACGGCCTAATACAACTTTTTGAAAAAAGTATAAAATAAATAGTTTCCAACTTTTACTTAACATTTGGTTGATTTGCAAAAGACCGTGTTCATACAAATTTTCATTTACATGTATATGTTATATATACCTCTATTATCAAAATGACATTCTACATTAAATACCTCCTCCCGGATTCTTGTGCACCAAGATTTCTATGATTTTTTAAACCAATTGTCTACAATTTTGATACAAAAATATCGTGCATAGATATGTTGAAAATGGAAGATTTGACGATTCCAATCTTCAAATCAATAAGTATAAAATTTAAGTAACGCAAAAAGAGAGAGGGAGATAGAAAAGAGTGAATGTGGGAGAGAGAGAAGGAGAAAGGAAGGGAGAGAGAGAGAGAGAGAGAGAGAGAGAGAGAGAAAGAGAGAGAGAGAGAGAAAGGGAGAGAGGGAAAGAGAGGGAGATAGGAAAGAGTGAATGTGAGGGAGAGAGAGGGAGAGAGTGAGAAAGGGAAGTACAGAGGGTGAGAGAGAAAGAGAGAGTAAGAGAGAGGGGAGAGAGAGAGAGAAAGAGAGAGCGCGTGACTAGAGTTATATAAATAACTTACTTCGTAATTGTACTGCATATTTTTTACTACATAACCTATTTTTAATTGCATGTCATTGTTTATTTACCATCCTGCCTAGTTTTGCTCAGGATTTGCCTACTGTTTGTTGTGTTAAGTGTGGTTTTTATGGTTAGTTTGTTGATATATTATCTTGTTTTTCCGTTTCTTTTCCTTGGTGTTCAGATGTGGTTTATTTCCTGTTTCATTTTTCAATTTAGTGTTGTTATCGTGCGTTTTGTCTGTATCTTTTGTTTACAATTTTGTGTTGCAGCCACTGTTAAATCAGACAAGTTCATCGTCCTGCATACCTCAAGAGGAGAAACTTTTCAGAATAAATTACATTATTTATTTATTGATTTATAATTTTTTTTTCTTATATTCATTTTTCATGGCTAGTTTAGTTAGTCTTGTTAATACTCCCATTAATTATTCTACTTTAGTTTAAAAAATTTCTTGCTGACAACTTGCAGACTTCATGAATGATGAGAGCATTGATAATATAAATCCATTTACGTTTTAGTGGACAATTGACCAAGTTACTTCAATTAATTATTCCTTCTATGTAAGGTCTTGGCTGAGATAAAAACGTCAGTGGCACGAGCTGGATTCGAACCCACGACCTTCGGCTGAAGCCTTCTTAGCCGAAGGTCGTGGGTTCGAATCCCGCTTGTGACACTGACGTTTTTATCTCAGCAAAGACGTTAATAGAAGGAATAATTAATTGAGTTGATAATATAGTTTCTAAATAAGCCATAAAATATTAACATAATACATAATACATTAGTTAAACTACCTAAAAATAAAAACTAAATAGGATCAAGCATTGATTGAATCTATATACTAAAGTGTAATATATAAGACAATTAAAACAATGTGTATAGTAAGTAGATTGAAAATATTTTTCAAAGAATCAGTAGTAACAAATAAAATAGGAACATAGATAATAAAAACATAAACGAAAAAATTACATAGATTTTATGCAGGAAAAACATGTAAAACTGTTTCTTAATTCTAAGATATTTATTTTCTGAAAAGTGTCAAGAATTATTGACAATGAATTGTTTGGACGTCAGAATTTTGAGTTCGATTGGAAAGAAATTGAAAATGTTCACGCAGGAGGAGGAGCAAAGAAAGGATGAGTGGAGATATTCTTTAATTATTGTAGTGTTGAAAGCATCTAGTCCCCGTGGAATTTCTCAAATAAACTTTAGCTATTTCTGACTTATGTCGAAATTTCTAGATTACCCTAAAGCGTACTTTAAAGGTCTTACAGTCCGGCGCGGCAGTTTTGTAAATATTTCGTGATATGATAACATATTGGGTTACATGTTTGCGTGTCTTTTCCAACTTGATAGCACGGTTGGAAAAGGTCCTTCAGCCGGACCCATAGGCGTTAATGAGGCCATTTAGAACCTAGCAACACCCCGTTTGTGTTCCCCAGGTTTATTAGAGAAGTCCGTTGCAATAAAGTAGAAGAGCCGATTTTAAACGGGACTACCAGCATACGCCCATTCAACGGGGGGCCATGTCGGGCCCATGGGAACCGAGGGACTTTCTGGAGTGAGAGGGACAGAAGGAGAAAAAAACTTAAATATGCCGGCCTCGCCTTAACCTTTGACGTTATTAATGTAGCCTGCGTTTCAGCCAGTCTCGCTAATTTATAATTGGGGCGTAAATCTGAGGCTCTCGAATTGTGATGTCTGTTTATTTTATTACCGACCTCTCAAGGTGATCTGGCCGTTATGTTGACATCAGCGTGGGTTAATTTAATCCTCTTAGTTGTGTTTAGGGTAAATCTCGGATGATTGAGGACTTTCGGTCCTTCGTTGTGGCGACAACTACAAGACGAGAACCATAACATTTATCAATCCGGCCGTTTACCCAAACTCCACTCAACACCCTAATTTTGATAAAAATGTTTTCAAACCGTATTTTATTTTTTAAATACATTTTTAGTGAATTTAATGATAATGTATGTTCTTTGTGTAAAGCGAACATTTTTTGTAGGATTAGTTTTTTAAAGATTAATTGGAAATGTTACAAAGGTCTTGAAAACACACAACAAGGTCGTTGGCAATGGTTCTGAGGATTTTAGATTGAAATGATGTAATCTTTAAACTTTGGTTTTGTGAAGTGTTTGTTTATTTTTTTATCACAATTAATTTTCATGACTTGTAGTCAAAAGAGCCTATTCATTATTTATCTTTTTGGTTGTACTTGTAGGTTCAGGTTAGACAGAAAAAAGAGAGAGAAAAGAAGGCAGCATATACACGCAGTTTTAGGAATAGAAGTTTATCGAGGAATATTGTGTGAGGGTTTTGATTTGGAGGGTAAAAGTAACATTTTTCGTTTACAAAATATTACACATACGGCTATTCGCAGCACTTGTGTTGCTGAAGCGATTATGGGATCAGGATCAGAGGGTAGCTGTGTCGTCGAAAAAACGTAGTTAGGGTGTAATAGAGCTATCTGTGGTACATGGACAGTCCATCCACAGTGGGCCGTATTAGGACTTTTCCGAATCAGTCTTTGAAAAATGGCCACCGCAAATTTCAACTATATCAATGAGTGAAGTAACGTTTATACGTATTTATATACTCAATTAATTATACATAATTTTTTCAAAATGAAAAATTTGTGTCACAGGCGGGATTCGAACCCACGACGGCTAAATACGCTAAATACCACTTGAGCTACCGTGACTTCGATCGCCCGAAACATCTTATTTCGACTCCAGGATTTTATTCCAATTGTATTCCCTATATCCATATATATCCGTGGGTTCGAATCCCGCCGTGATACAAATTTTTCATTTCGAAAAAATTTTGTATAATTAGCTGAGTATTTATATAATTAAGTAGAAGCTGATAAAATAATTAAAAATTTAGTATTAACGTATAAATGTTTCATTTTTCATCAGGGTTCGTCTTCATGTATTAGCTATTTTAGATTATGAAAGAAATGTGTATAACATCTAATTTATTCACTACTTTCGTGGTCCGCTTGACCAATTAATACATGACAATTAATTAAGGTTTTTAGTTGAGATGAAAAAAAGTTAATGGCACGAGAGGGATTCGAACCCACGACCTTCGGCTAGATACGCCGCTGGTCTACCACCTGAGCTATCGTAACCTCGATCCACTCGGACATCAACTCCCCATCTCAACCCCGAAGGTCGTGGTTTCGAATCCCTCTCGTGCCATTAACTTTTTTTCATCTCAACTAAAAACCTTAATTAAATGTCATCTAATTTATTCTTTTTTACCTGATAACGAGCAAAAAACTGACGAAGAATGTGGTGATAAAGACTTCTATACGCCAAAAAATAACATTTCGCTGGACAAACTCGCAGGTCATTAAAAATATATACATATTAAAAAAAAGTTTACTGCTTGATGAAATGGTACACCAAAATTAACTATTCTTGTGTACACTGATCTCTTGGTTATGGTTTAAACATACATGTTTCTATAAATCTGCATATTTTCTTTTGACTAGAATTACATAATAGTTTTTCGAAGAAAAAAAGGTTTTCTCTCAGCTTATTCATCATGGTGACGTTGCATGTATGAAACCAATAAATTACAAAAACAAAAGTTCACCTTCAAATTCCGGAAAATGTATAAGTTAATGGGCCGAAGTGAACTGAGCTTTTTCATTATCAACAGGTCCTCAAGCCTGTATGATACGTAGGACTTCCAGCTCTGGGGTCGTGCCAGCAAGACCATCCGTCGAATTGTACAAAGATTTCAGAATAGAGTAAGCATATTCATCATGGTACATCAAAAATGGAAACCTCCACCATGAAATCGAAATGGAAGCTATCTATAAATTCACTTTTTTCCACATCCTACATTTATTTGTTAAATTTAAACAATGTTTGTAAATCCCAGGCCCTGAAGATGATCTCAGTAAAGACCGAAACGTTGGCACTATAAAGATAATGTTTTTCTGAAACCGACATCATACCAGACCGCATCTCACGATTTTCGAATAATTATCGACTAACGGTCACTAATCACCACACAGTTATATATTACATTTTATGATTTTTGGGATTATCAACACGAAAGTTTGTAATATTTTATTGTAACGAGAATTATTTAAGTTGTTAGAAAATTAGTTTTGAAAAAAATTAATAATAAATTAACAAGTTTTATTTTGAGAATCACCTATTCGTTCTATATTTTTCAAGTTAAAATGTTTGTTGAACTCTCCTTGAGAAATGTTTAATATTGTGTTGACCATAACAAGTTAGGTAGCACGAAAATGTAACAGTTTCGGCCGAGTCATCAAGGATATGACAATTTGCTTGGTCACGATAGCAAACAACAGCATTGTCATATCTGCATACCAGTTTTTTCGAAGAAAGAATGTTTTTTTCATCAGCTGATTCATACTTATATTAAAGTAGCTCGTTTGAAACCAACAATTTACAAAATATTATATAATAATATGTTGTTATGTATACTTATTTCAGCTGAATTTGATGGATATGATCGGTTTTACTTTAATCAGCTCAATAAGTCCTTGGTAAGCTGAACATTTCTTTTCGGCCAAAGTTGTCATTATTTTACTTTTTATTGTTAAAAATATATAATTTACTTTTTAGCACCACTAATTATAAAAACCTCCGAATTGGCTCCAGGAACCGTACAAATATGAATTGATCATAACTTAAGAAAGGAATAATGAGAAGAAACAAAAAGCAGACATCCAACGAAGAAGCACGAAACAGCGTGAGTAGGCATGATAAAAAACTCAGTGGCAATCAGTTTCTTAGTCATTAGTTGAATTTGATCAAATGGCATGATTGTTATGATAAAACATATCAAATCGCGCCACGGAGGATGACAAATCATACCAGAGAGGATAGACCGGCCAGGATGATCCGCAACGAGACTAGAAACAAACTAGAGGATCAATATCATGGAATCCACAATAAATTAACTTATAAAATACAAATTGAGATCTATATAAAAGCGTTTAGTGAAAATCTGTAATTCGATCATTTTGTTTTCTTATTATCGCTGAATTGGTCTGACGACGTATTTCGATTTGCACCATGTTGAGTGGTGCGTCACCCAGCTTATAACTCGAAGCACACTCAGGCATTAAGTAATGAAATGTTTTAGTTGAGTTATGTATACATGAAAGTTTGGAGGTTTCGAGAAACTAAAAATCTAACAACAAATTTGTGATGGTGAAAAGACAAAAAGCTGACAGAAACAGTGAGGTGAGGCATGCCAAAATATTTGAAACTACCAAAATAAACGTTAATTTTTCTCGTTAATAAGAAGAATAGATTAGTAAAATTCTGCACACTAACACTGCATTAAAAATAGGTAAAATATTTTGTTTTGCAATGTTTGAAGCATGCACAAAATATTCATATCCAAGGGAACTTCCTCGAATTCGACCCAACCTCCAGGTGAAAGGTGGTGAAGACTCGGGCCCTCGTCGGCCCGGGGGCGCAAATTCGGCTTCTTTATCTTATCTGGGTGGGCATTACCGTCCGACCACTTTCCAATCATTCAACGACATGCTTGGCACCTTATAAAGACTTTTATTACGCCCGGCGAGCGTCTTTCGAAGACTGACCTGGCGGGTAATGCGCTCCTTATCCGCTTATCCCAAAAGCCCGACGGATAATCCGTGTCGTGTCGAATTTAAAGAGTTCTGTCATAATAAAAAGAACAAAGTATGCCCTATTTAACCGTAATATCTACTCAGTAGGGAAACTATCAGTTAACCCATCTGTTCCCATGATAATTATTATTTCATGCTCAATTCACTAAATTTTTTCTAAGCGTTGACAGTAAATAATTTAAAAGATGTTACATTCTGAAATCCCGCAAAGAAGAAGTACAACGCTCAGTTACATATTTTAGAAATTAGTCTGTAGTGACGGGCGATACCCGAAAATATTCGATACTAGTACTCGAAACTGATATCGACAAAAATTATTCGATACTATTTTGAGTACTTTTTCGTATCTTCATAAATGATCAACTTACTATTGTGGACTTTGGTTAAAAAACGCTCATACGTTAAAACAATAAAAAAATCGCAGTTTTTCATTTGTATGTATTTTTTCATACAGTGGATACGTACGTAAGAACAAGGAAAAGCTGCCATCACATTTCAACATAATTGATATTTCAATTTTAACGTAATCGAGTTTTGAGAAAATTGATCAACAGGTTTTCAAATGTTTCAAAAGATAAGACGGATTCCCACTGTTTTCCCCAGAGCTTACAAGATGCCAACATGATACAGTTTTCTTAGTAAAATAACCTCATGCTTTACTTTTGGGAGAAGGCATGATTACCTATGTACCTACGAGAAGGAGGGCGAACACATTTTAGGGACTTAAAGGCAAAAACATTTTATAAGAATTTGCTGAAATTGAAAGTGCGAGGTGCGACGCGGGAAAGAATTATGAGTTACCAACCACCAATTAAAAATCTAGGTTAACTTTGTTAACATATGCTGCTAGTAGGCGCTCTTAACAGTAACTAGTCAATAACGGTAAATAACACTTCAATATTACTAGAACACTCGACGAAAAATCTATTTAAGTATATTTTCCGATATTACACAAAGTATTCGACACAGTGCTTGTATCGAATGACAATATTCCATACCAAAATTACTCGGGATCGAAAGAAAATACTCGATACCTTTACTCATATCGATTGGTATCGCACGTCACTACCCGTATTAAGGTTATTTTGAAGAAGGCTATTTCTGTTATTAGAAAAGTAACAACTTTATTTCATTTTTGTTTCGTCGTATATATTGGTATCCCACGTCACGTTTATCACACTTTTTTTTTCTTTTACAATGGTTACCAAGAGCTGCTGGTTGTTTCCTCTTGAGCACTGCAGCTGTACAGCTTATTGTATTGCTGAGATCTGATCCCGCTCCTTCCATTGATGAGTGCCTGGTCAATTTTTTTCAATTGCGGCCACCAGTTAAGGCGTCAGCAAAAGTCCAGAGACGACGGTGGGAATCGAGCCCCCGACCGCGGGATCTACTAGCCGAGAGTCTGACGCCTTAACTACTCGGCTACCGCGGCCCCCTCATGTCACTATTACTTAGAGGCTGGTGGTATAGTTTTGTCGTTTCCGATCGTTATCCTATGAATGCTGGTAAAATTCACTTGTAGAAGATAAATTTTTGATATTAAGTAAGTGGAATACTCATAACTTATCTAAACTAACGCCTTATGGTTTTGAAAAGAAAAATTGTAGTAAGTGGATGTTGGTAATGTTCCATCAGAGTACAACGCGCTAAAGATCAATTATTTACAGAGAACTATTTTAAAAAAGTCTTAACATGATAAGTATAGCTCCAGATTTGTTACAGCCAAGCGAAGAAGAAAAATATTAAAGCTAAATACACATTTGCTTGTAGATACCAAAAGAAAATGATTTATATTTGCCCAATGCGCGTGGGATTGAGAGAACAAAGTATAGTAACAACGTCAAGAAAAGTAAATAATGTCATCATACTTGTCTTCTCCCGGATGGGAGTTACAATAAATAAGAGCTATACCAATCGTAAATATAGGAGCGCGTTTGCATCGAGTGATCACCTCCGTATTGTCATATTGCATTATGTACGTCCCTATCATGGAGATCATGAGGGCTGTTCATCATGCCCACGCCCGAGAACAATGCCGACTTATCTCTACCTGCCTATTGTTTATATCTCAGTTGCACTCCTGTTAATTAACCCTCTCGGGGGAATTTTTATTAGAATGACGGTGTGGTCTGGCCAACAAGTAGCCGACGCCCGATCGAATGGGATGCGGACGAAAGAATAAAATCGAGTTCATAAAATCATAAAAACGCGTTAAACGATGGCTGTAAATCTAAAAACAGTAAGCAGAAATACACATGTAAGTGATGGAACATGACAAATATTACACTATTATATTTTCTATAGTTTCATAATTTCCATTCTCCTCTTCCTAAAATTTTTTTTATTAATTAATGAACCTGTAAGTAAAGTATTGATTGAGATAAAAAAGTCAGTCATTAATATTTATGAAAGATGTTGGTTAATATAAAAAATTCAATGTCACGAGCGGGATTCGAACCCACGAACTTGGGCTAAATACGCCGCTGCTCTGCCACTTGAGTTATCGTGAGTTCGATCCACTCGGACACTAACTTCCCATCTCAACCCCACCTTTTTTTAAATTTTCCCTCCTTTTGTCCGTTTTTCAAATGTCCTAATATCTATTTGATTCTCGGCGACAAATGAAATGGCCACGGAGAGATTTAGTGAAGTATATTTCATTTTGCTTTTTAAATTATTTCGTTTATTATTAAATAGGTTTTGTGGTCCGATGTACCAAATAAATTCTTTTCAATCAATTAACTTTTATGTAAGGTATTAGTTGAGATAAAAAAATGTCAGCTTCACGAGCGGGATTCGAACCCACGACCTTCGGCTCTATAACCACTTCAGTTATCGCGACATCGATCCACTTAGACACCAACTTCCCATCTCAACCCCACCTTTTTTTTTTCCCTCCTTTGTGCCATTTTTCAAATGTCGTGTAATCTATTTGACTCTCGGCGACAAATTAAATGGCCACGGAGAAATTTAGTTTTTTTATCTGAACCAATACCTTACTTAAAGGTTAACTAATTGAAAAGGATTAACTTGGTCAATTGGACCACGAAACCTAATCGATTTTTATTAATTACAAAAAGATCTGAAAATGTTAATTTATCTCACCTTTTCGCCCACGAGGTGTAAACATGAGCGATTTTCCGTTGATAGTTGTGGAGGGCAGAAGTCGTGCCTGAAATGGGTTGGGTCCTGACGCCCACGCCATGTCCACGACTAAGTCTTCATTAATAGGAGGAACGTGGAAAGGCGTTGCTGATACCGCTAATTTATAAGCATCCTCTTTTCACTTTCATAGATAGCCTGGACGACTTTATTTCTCGTCGAACCCACATAGCAAGACGGCTATAAATTCGCTGGCGATCGACTTTCAAAAAACATCCCCCTCTCAAGTCCGACGATATTCTTAGCCAGTATCGTTAAAAAAACTTTTCAACGGTTTGATCATACCAAAAATAAAATTGACCAGTCTTAATTTTTCCGCCAATAAGTAATTATTACTGTTTAATTTGTCGAATGTAAACAGAACTTTTCAATCAAAATTATCAAGACGTGATCATTTAAAAGAGTAAAGTTTTTTCGGATATCACGGAAATTTTCTTCAATTGGTAGGTTGCAAAATAAGATTAGTTTAATATCCTTAAATTAAGAGGACAAAGATAAATTATATAATAAATTAATGTATTTTTCATTTAGTAAAAAATAAGCCATGTTTAGGTTTTTATGTTGCGATGCCAGATGGTAAAATTCAACTCAGATTGTTATTATATTATTCGAGTTTGAAAATTGAACAGAATTGCCACTGTACATTTGAATCTTATCAATTACACTGTTCGTCAGTCTACTCTTTTCACCTAAATAAATTACGAAATAATAACAAATCCGTAACACCCAAATGAAAAATAACTGAATTCGGTTATCTAAGAGGGTTTCCATATTGGAGCTTTTGTCTTGTATGAGATGACCGAGGCTTCGCAGCCATTCGCTCCCATTCGTTTCTGTATTTGTCCAACACATTCAATTTTTTTAACTTCCACATCATCACAATATTTCTCCAATCATTATCACAATCATTCTCCAGAAATTATTTGAACGCTTTCCTGTCGCAAATCACTGATATATTTGGTGAAGCAAACTAATAGGTTTTCGATTTTTCAAACATTTCTTCAGCGCCAAATATATCCATGCCTACCCAAAAATAAAACTAAAATAAAACACAAAAAGGTTATTAAAAGAACTTACGTAAGTAGTAATGCAATCTGTCTCGTGTTAGTCTATTTTATTCTTCTTTTCTTTTCTTTTTTCTTTTCGACAAATGCAGAATATTGACGACACTGAAACGCCTTTGCCGATTAAATCGCTGGTTGCTGTCAGGACACTACTGAAGGAATTTTTACGGTTTCGCCACACATCTATGAAACTGCAAGGTTTTTTTATGCAAAGTTCTGTTTTCCCGTTATTATCCAAAATTTCATGTTAGCATTGCCCCGACCCTGGATCCTTTCGCTTTCTGATAAAATATATGCACTTATATGCATATTTATTTGGTGCACTTCTTTTTTTAAATTTTTTCATACTTTTTGCAAGGCATAGGCTATGTTCTTTTCATACTTGTAAAACGCCCAAAATGAAGTATAGTGTAGATTCATTAGGCGAAGAGCTTTTTACAAAATCCAATGTTGCAAGAACGTTCATATGCATTTCGTTTAAAGCTTTAAATAATATTGTAGGATAATTGGTGGAAAATTAATTAATAAATAAAACTCAACTAATAAATACAAATACAAATACAAATTTCTTCAGAGTGTAGCACTTTTCGTTGCACACTACCACCAACTATGAGGATAAACAGATTTTGATTCTTGACTTTTGGCGATACCCTACGGCAATTTAGATAGCACTACTTCTTACCTATTTTCGGTTAAATTAGAAATATTAATCACATCATTTGTATAATCCGAAAAACGTTTCTATTTTTGACTTGAACGAAGACTGGTCGCAGATCAACTAGCTCTGGACCTTTCAGTCAAATCTTCAAAAATTGGGTTGTTGGGTATTCCTCATTCTACAGCTCCAGGACGTCGGGCTCATTTTCCGGGACGTCCACAGAAATTGTCGAATCTTCCATGGGTACATTTTCCCTATTTTTAAAGACCTTTTGACTCCGAGGGATGTTTCAATGGAACTGGTGAAATTGGACGGTATGAGCAAACACGACGTAAAAGAACTAAAAAATATAATAAAACTGATGAGAAAGAAAGTTTTCCTGACATCCTATCACATTCGACACCATAGTCTCAAAATAGTAGGTGAAAAATCGATATTCATTTTGTGCTGTCGCACAACACTACGCGTCACCACTACAAAAGTGGTTCTCCAGAATGTTCAAACTTCTTATTTTTTTTTATTTTTTTTTTTTTTTAATTTTGCATTAACAGTTAGAAAGAGTAATTTTCAAAGTTACTACTCTTTTAAATGTAAAATAAATTACAACATAACTAATGGAAAAATACGTACACACTGCCTTGTAGTGTGTTCATTAGTGATTCCGATTTATTTCTTTCCTAATACATTTAGTTTCTCTTGATCATTTTTCTATGGTGGATTTCTTTATCGTTCCTACCTTATGGAGCTGATCCCAACAATTCTTTTCTTGAAAATCTTTGTGATGAAAATAATATATTAGTTCATTTTGTATGTTATTTCATTGAAGTAATAAAGTCAGGGAATCGGATATTTGACGTCTTCGTACAAATCAAATAAGTGTACAATTAATATGTAATTCTGACGATTATAACGGCTCCTTTCTCAAATTGCTTCTTGAATAAGAGAAAGGAATGACCTCATAGGTCGGTAAAAGTGCGAGATGGGCATACCATAAAACCTAATCTCTAATATCAGATATTAACTGTTATTTTGTCGAAACAGCCACTTTTCTGCTTGTTAATCGCAGCCGAATGCCCTCGGCAACAATTCTGCCATTGACCATTGGAAAGGTGTTTGCTTTTAGTCTTCATTTAACAACTATGCTTTTGGGATAAGGATTCATACAATTTTGACAATACGGAGAAGATAATATTAAAAAAAGTCAATATAAATAAATAAGGGTTAAAACCAAACGATGTATTTCAATGTAGGTTGATAATAAAAATAAATTAAGATACGGTGCAATTAATAAAAATTTCCAGAATGAGGATAATTTGGACCAATGTACAATCACTTAAATCGGAATCTGAAAGGATATGTACAGAGAATGACAACAAAATTAAATTAATTCTATATTCTTTCCTCCTACACAAAAATGGATGGGTCTGTATGTGAGTGTATTTAGTAGCAGGCTTTCAATAAATTTATTTATTTTATACATATTTATGTTTATATATATATATATATATATATATATACATATGGAGATTTTGAACCTGGTAAATAATTCTGAACAAATACAAAAACTAGGATGGGCGGACCTGAAGTAGGGTTTGTGAAAGTCGAACTGTAGGCAATTCTTCTACGTCTAGAGAACGAAATCTTATTTTTAAAATTGCAAGAGCAAGTCTATTACTTCCATCCCTATCAAAAAACTATACACTTAAAACCCTGAGGCCACTGGCTTTTTAGACGTCCTTGAGTATGGTCGAGAAGGGTTAGGGATGAAAGATGTTGAGGGTGTTTGGAGGAGCTTCTTGGGTTTTATTTATTTGTACCGCCTTCCTGCGGTTTCAAGGTCAAATATATTCTGAAACTATGTGTGGATAGTAAAGAATACGAATGGGAGCTTAGAAATTGCAAAAATGCTTGGACTGGTGTAATTTGAATCTTTGAAAACTGGATTGGTTAAATCCAATGGTTAAATACGTACGTCTAGACTGGTTCTGTTTACAAGAAAATCTTTGAGTGGTTATTGTACCTTCAATTCTATTCTTTTGAGGTGTATCTTTTGTGGAGGTTACGAGTAAATCTTGAGGTAAAAGTCTCTAATAGCAGGTAACATTGGTTGCTTGGGGAGGAATAAGTTGTATTATATTGGAAAAGAGATGATACATTAAAACGTAGTTCTCTATGGTTTAGTATTGTCTAATCTGATCCCTTGCTTCTTCAACCATTCTTTAAAACAGCATAGTTGATCTTGGAAGTTTCTACAGGTCACTACTGCTCTTGGGTTTTGTGAAAAGATGTAGGGGTTAATATAAATTTCTGAAGTATATACTGAAACAGTATGGAACTAAGGAAAACACTCGTTTTAGCAAAGAAGATGGGAGAGATTGATGCCCCGTGTAGTAACTGGAAGTATGTACTTACGGTACAGTTATAGTTTTATGGTGATCCTGCCACACTCGATAGAAGGTTTTCATCCCTTCTAGGACAGCACTCGAACAGCATTCCTTTCGCTTAAAGCGGGGAACACACCCGATGCTACGCTATGCGACGCTACCCGATGCTACCCGACGTCTTGTCACATTTTGGTAGGGTGTGCTCATCTATTCGACGTCAAGCGCAGTTCACGTACGGTCACACAGCGTGTATCACAAATAAGTATCACAATCTCAACGCCTCTTTTGTTCTTAATGCATTTTCTTGAGAAAAACCATGTAATAAATTGTTAGTTAAATTTTATGAGCACAACCATGTAATAAATTGTTTGTTAAACTTAATTGTTTAAAATAAATTTATTCCGGTGTTTTGATAAATTTTCTTCCTAACCATCATAATAAAATAATTTTTATAAAAACTTATGAATTTTTGGTCTTGTTTAATTTGGTTTGCATTAAAATAGGAATGTTGTAATTAATATATATTAATACTTAATTTGAAATAAACTTAAAAAAATATGAGTGTCCTGTTCTGATGCTACTCAACGAAAATGGTGTAAATTTATGAGCAAAACCACGACACAAATGGTTAGTTAAATTCATCATATCAAAAAATAATATTCCGGTGTTTTGATCTATTTTCTACCGAACTATTAAAATTAATTTTTAAATGAACGAATGAATTTTTGATTTTAGTTAATTAGGTTTATATTAAAATAAGTATGCTGTAATTAATTTAACGACAATAATACAAGCAGTTTGGATAAAAATATGAGCGTCTGGTTCATTTGTCTTCGACAGTACCGCTACCCGATGAAAATCTGGAGAGTGGTGATCGCACAGCGTAGAGTAGGGTAGCGTCGCATAGCATTGCATTGGGTAAGTGTGTTCCCGGCTTCAGTGAGGATGCAGTGAGATTAGCACCTTGTTAGAATGTTCATGTTAGAACGCGAATTGATAAGATGAAACACCAGAACATTCAAGGATGAGATATGTGTTTCAGGAGCAGTTTGTCAAAGATTTTGCTAAGTTATGACAGTCATCCTGTGTTTTACTTTGTACTAGTCGGAAGTTCTAAGGGCTGGCAGGGTTTTAATAAATTCATGATGAATAGGGTGATGAATGGGCATGATGAATTTGACCTTTGAATAATATGAAACCACCCAAACTAATTTCGTTCCCGATGGAATGGTATTGTGGTAGGACAAATTTAAATATTATTATGTTTAGGGATCGTTAACATAAAGACGGTTGATTTGATTTCTCAATTTGTCACTGCTGAATTATAAGAAAACAGCTTTAAGGATTTCAGTTACCAATTTTATGTATACGAAGTTTTCATTATTAGTACAAATTGCGAAAAATAAAATAGTATTTAATAAATTAAAGTTGAAGAATACTAAATAAGTGTTTTATTGTTAAGTATATGCTTATAATACCTGCTCGTTGGAATCATCAGATATTTCTAAATTGTTTCGTAATTTTCTTGGACAAGTCTTAGTTTGGTCTATAAATCTCATGGTTTTAGAATACAAATTAATTTGATGTAAACAGTTGTCAAAGAAATCAGGAAATTTTCTTATACGGTCTTTCCATGTTTTAATGGTTTGAAGACCTCAAGACCTGTTTTTTCTGAGTACGTGATGAGAGTAATCCTACCCCTCTTCGGGCTCATTCTCATTCAAAGTGAAAAAATATCGCATCGAGCCGTTTTCGAACCGTCGGAGCCGAACGGAATTCCTCCTTGCGGAACCGGTGGCCTAGACGGTTCCCAATTTTAAAAAATCCCATACCTCTTTAAGTGCGTATAACATTAATTAAGCAATAACAAGAGAGAAACAGCGCGCTTCGTGCTCTCCTTGGCTGCTTTATGAGCGGTTTTCTCTTAATCGAAATGGCTGCTATAAGTACAGAACATTCGCTCTTAAAGCTCCGGCACTCATTAAATACGAAAGAGAAAACAAACAAAAGTCAAGGTTTAATCTAGGAAAAGTTAAACGTCGAACAAAATTTCCTTTTCTAGGAAATTGAAACGTTCTGTTTAACAGAAAATTAAATAAAATGTTATGCTTTATAGAAATTCAAAGTCAATGAAAGTTTCAAATGATATAAGGGCCTAGTGTTTGTCTTCATTATGAATAAAATAGCATTACGTTGTAAAATAATCTTAAAATCCATCTATTCCTAAGAGATAACTATTGTGATTGCGAGATGCCTTATTGATTGGTCAATCGCCAGGAATCATTTGGGCTTATCCTCTCTGTTTTTATATGATAGACTAGTTTGGCCTTTTAGTAATAATCAATGATGGTTTTATTGATTTGGTAATTGAGTTAATTTGTCAGTAATTGAATTTTTTTAAAGAAATGATTTGTTATCTTAACCACAGATTACCCCATTCCAGGGTCCAGATAAAACCCCAAGGGTGTAAGTATTGTCTTACTTTGCGTCTGTTGTTTATGGAATATATGTAGGTTTCTTTGCTAAATGTAAAAACGGTCATACGAAAGATGAAATTAAGCAGTTCACTAAAACATGTCCAGTACACTAATACATTAATAGTGTGGAGACCGAGGGTGTCGATAGTGTATTTGTTTGTATGTCTTTTATGGAATAAACCTAAGCTACGTTGTTTTGTCTAGAAAGGACCAGACCATAGGTAAATTTAAACAATTCAATACTAAATGTGACAAATGCCAAAAAGTGTCGAAAAGGCCAAAACAGAAAGTCTTAGTAGACTGAGGGTGCTGTTATTGTCTTCGTTTATACGGCCTTTGTGGAATGGGCCTGAGCTGCTTAGTCGTGTGCAAAAAGGAACTGAAAAAAGTTAAAAACAAATAATTTCCTACTAAAGAGGACCAATGCCAAAACATGCACAAAAACCAAAACAGCAAGACTAGGTAGAGAGGGAGTTTTTTTGGTTGTCTTCCTTTACATTCTTTTATAGATGGGTCTTGACTGCCTAAGCCGGGAACACACTTACCCGATACTACGCCATGCGACGCTACCCGATGCTACCCGACGCCTTGCCACGTTTTGGTGGGGTGAGCACATCTATCCGACGCAAGCACACGTCGCGTACAGTCCACAGCGTTTATCACAATAATCACTATCACAATCGCAACGCATCTTTTGTTCTTAATGCACTATTTTCAGGAAAACCTTGTAATAAATTGTTAGTTAAATTTTATGAGCACAACCATCTAATAAATTGTTTGTTAAACTTAATTGTTTTAAATAAAGTTACTCCTAACCATCTAATTAAACAATGTTTATAAAAAATTATGCATTTTTGATCTCGTTTAATTTGGTTTACATTAAAATAACATGTAATTAATATAACGACAAAATTACATATACTTAGTTTGAAATAAACTACAAAAAATATGAGTGTCCTGTTCTGATGCTACTCAACGAAAATGGTGTAAATTTATGAGCAAAACCACGACACAAATGGTTAGTTAAATTCATCATATCAAAAAATAATATTCCGGTGTTTTGATCTATTTTCTACCGAACTATTAAAATTAATTTTTAAATGAACGAATGAATTTTTGATTTTAGTTAATTAGGTTTATATGAAAATAAGTATGTTGTAATTAATATAACGACAATAATACATGTAGTTTGAAAAAAATATGAGTGTCCGGTTCTTTTATCTTCGACTGTACTCGATGCGACCCGACGAAAATCTGGGATCGCAGTGGGGATCGCAGAGCGTCGGGTAGGTTAGCTTGACATAGCATCGGGTAGATGTGCACGGGGGTAATGCAACCTTACGGAAAATCGGAGTTTGGATTTGCGTCGGGTAGCATTGGGTAGCGTCGCATGGCGTAGCATCGGGTAAGTGTGTTTCTGGCTTTAGACGTGTATAAAAAAACCGAACAAAGGTAATATCGAACAATTCGGAACTGAAGGTGACTAACACCAAAGCGTGTCAAATACAGCAAAAAAGGAAGACTAACTGACTGAGAGTGCCATTTATTTCATTGCAGTAGTGTTTTGATAGATTAAGTCTAAACTTTTTTGTTGTTCTTCCCGTCGGTCATTGTTCCATATATATAATACATATTCTAAACAATTGTAAAAATAAAAACGAGAATACATATTATAAATTTATGTAAGTTTTGAGTTTCTTTGTATTCAGTATATATCTCGGTTTACAAAATTTTTCATTTTTTTGCCATTTCTGTACATGTTGTATTTTTATAATTGTCTGTATTGCTGAGGTTACAGGAAGTTTTGTAAGAATTGATTTGTGTAGTATGATTTTCCGTTGTTGCCCCCTACATGACCTTATGTTTTCTGCCTCCGTTGCATTGATCGCCACTTGGTCCACATTACTGAGGCTGTCTACTCCCGCCTGTTTTGTCCAAACGCTTCGATTTCATAGTGAAGAAAATGGTGTGAAAGGCGCTGATTGAAATGTAAAGCTGTTACATTATACGGACCCAATAAATTACCAATTACCACCATTTTTTAGTGTGTGTCTTTCTTTTACACATACTTTTGGTTCTCTACCAGTTTTGTTTAGTGGGTTGGAGATCTTTTCTCATTAGTTTCGTAGGTCGGAGGTTTTTATTGTGTCTAGTCGGTTTAATAGATTGGTCATTTTGCATATCTTTTTCACTATTTATGTAAATATTTTCCGTGTCAGTGTTAAACATTGTGTGCCGGTACTCTTTTAGTCTATCCCTTAATTTTGTATGGACCACCGTCATTATCAGCTGAAAAAATATAATGTTATGTTCTATTTTTTATGATTTTATGTATCACTGAGTTATATTATAATTATTGACCATCGAGAGTTGGATCACCTCGCCCCTTCAGTTTATGATTTCCTTGTATTTGCCATAAATTTAAATCAAAATCTTGTTTGAAGGTTTCGTAACAGTTAAACAATGTATGTTTAAAGACGAAATGTTATATGTTAATATCCTTTTTTTTTTAGTTTAGTAAATCTGCTGCTTTATAATCACAATGTTCACGTCTGAAAGTCTGGCTTAGTTGTAAAATTTTTGACTTATCTCTTGTATCAATTCATGCAAAATGTGAGTTGGGCAAGTACATTGTGCCATGGATGCAAATGTATTTTATGCGGCAGTTAGAAGTGACAAGTTAGTACTTTACGACTATCATCTATGCTTTGTCACCTCCGGATTGCCGTATCACGACCAGGACATAATCTTCACAAAAGGATGCAACGATTCAAAGGACAGAATCTATTAGAGGTAATAGGTTCCGCATAATATAAAACCTGTTTAACATACCGCTGGACTTATTGATAAACGGTTCTGGCACCATAGGTCTCCATTGTCACAGGTGCCAATAGAAATGTACAAATAATAAAACAAAAAAGCTCTGTGTCTAAGCTCAACCCTATTATGTCTGATAAAAAGAAAAAATTACCATAATTAGCAATACTCAATATTTTTTCAACTTTGCGTCGTTAATTATTTCGTTTTATGATAACATGGTCATTTTTTATCATTATATCATCACGCACCGTTTCATGTTCATCTATGTACTTATCACTTACCATTCTGCTCTGAGTCCTATCCTTGCATCGAAATCCAAAGCAGTATGTTACGAGTGCTTATTTCATTTTAAACAATGTAAAAAAAGTTAAGTGTTACTTTATCTTTATTCCTTTGTTATTTATTTGATAAACCTTAATTTTAGGTCGAGAACCAAGGAGAATCGGGAACAATATATAATTCATGTGATTGTAGAATGATCAATTGTACGCAAGATATTTCTATCGAAAAGGTTCTGGAGTCAACAAAAAAATTTCCAAATATGTTGGCTATTCTCGGTCTCAGATGTTTTAAAGTAAGAAAAGCATAGGAGAATAAGTGCAAGTATTTAATTTAGTTAACTTTTTATCTCCTGAAATTTATTTGACCCGAAGCGACCATGCGAAAACAAGCAGACAAAATGATCGGTTAAAACAAAAATTACAGGTTCATCAACCCACAGGCGTGACGGAGAAATCTCATAATTTTTATCAGAACGGTTGACATTTTATACAATTTGTGTTTTGTCTTAACCAATTATTCTGGGGAATGGTTAAGGTTTCAGACTCTCGGCTAGCAAATCCCGCAGTCGTGGGTTCGATTCCCACCGTCTCCTATGGGACTACTTTTTCCGACGCTTAAGGGGGACTGGTGTCCGCAATGAAAATTGATACGGCACTCATCAATGGAAGGTCTGGAGCGAGATTGAATCTCGTCGAGCCTGAATTTGGTCTCGACCTCCTTCGCAAATGAGTTTCTTCGATGGAATAACATTGGCACACTGGGGGCTTAATTCACAAACGTGTTGCGAGCACCGAAAGAATGGAGCCACAAAGGAGCTTAATAAGCTGTAGCGAACAGCAGTGCTCAGGAGGCTCTCTTCCAGTTCTTGGTGTTATCACAGTACCACAGTAAAAACAAAAAATAAATAAAATTTTATGCGCAAGTGTATCAATAATATCCTATTAACCCTTCAGTTTCCATTATATCAAATAAAATTCAGTTTTGTTTTACTCCTGAATGAAAAGATCCACATCACATAGTGAAGATAATTCAATTGTATAATTTATTCTATTCAAACATTATTTTAGTCCCACCAATCCATCCAGATGAAAGGTCAAATTTACTTACAGTAGATATATCTCTCCATTGTTTGTATAATACATACATTTTATGCAAGGTCGCCATTTTGCAGTGATTCTATTCATAATGCTCTTGCGGTTAGTTTTAATTTAAAATTTTTGTAATTGCTTCGAAGAACAGAGCTAATGCTGAAACGCTTGTGGAAGAGCGTTATCTAATAACTTTCTTATCATTCCTTAACAATGCAACCAAATTCGTAATGATTCTTTTTTCTTGACAAAATTCCACTTAATTTTAAAGATATTGCTCACAATAATTGCTAATTCTGTATATAGTTTGATAAATTTATATCTAACTTTAATATAGAATTGCATTATGCATTTTGCTTTTTTTTTAATGGTTGAACATCTTGTAACATTCCTAATTGCAATTGTAAAATTGCTTAACACAAACTTAAGAAATTTCTTACTCCAATAATAATCTAACATTTTGGACTGCGAAAAATTTTAATTCTCCTATGCTTTAAATATTATAATTAATTTTTTTTTTGGCTTAATTAGTCGGGCAATTTTATCCAATTGGGTATCTAAAGGATGGATTGGTTCACACTATAAATTAATAAAAATACATGATTCACAAATTTATGCCTAGAACAACCAATAACTGAATTGATTTTTGTATATGTGCGGATATAAAAATTTAAGGGGAAAAACTACAAACCGCCATTGAAAGTTGGCGACCAAAAGGGGAATGGTACCAGATACGTTGATCTAGCTTAGGAAGTACTAGTAGTTTATGATTTGAAAAGCCGCACAAAAAATAAATACAATTTTATGAGCAAGTTATTAACCTATTAACCCTTTAGTTTTCATCAATTTCAATTCTTCCTTTCTTCAAAATACATTCTGATACAACAATTATAGAAAAACCGGCTAGATCTTTCTTTAGCTAAGTAAAACGTGTTTTCCTTGGGATGATTAGGAAAGTTTGACTTTTGAGGAAAGGGTAGGAATTACTACTAGGTAGTCACGTAGAATATATTTTGAAAAAAAAGAATATATAGTTACAAATTTTTAAAAAATAAAATAATACAACAATTTTTTACTTTTTTTTATAATAATATAAATTTTAATTTAAGAAAACAGACATACAAAATTAAAATTAATGTACTTTCAATTTATCCATTATGAATCTCTTAAAGCTAGCCAAATTTTTGCATCTTTCTATTTTTCAGTGATTTTTATAAATAAATGATAGAACCAATCTTTCAAACTCAGAGGATTACATTTTTGATATAATAATTCAGTAGACTATCGAATCAGTTTATTTAATAATATTTGTTCATTTATTTTTGTTATTTATAAATTGTTTATATATTTAAAATTAGGTGCCCCAAATTCTCAATGCATAACTCTCAATGCATAAACAAATACCTCAATTTACTTCACAAAGCATTTACATGTTGAAACATTAATTTACAATCAAAAGCAATAACTAAATAAAGGGGGCGTCGGTGGACACAACAGTTTAGGCGTTGACATGGCGCTCATCACTGTAAGGTAAAGGTCCCGGGTTCGAACCCAGCAGCCCTGCATTTCAAAAACAACAGCACCCCGAGGGTTGATATAACCTCTGCTGTTGCGAACCCTCGTAAAAGAAAAATACATTAAATAAAATATCTAACTTTATTGCCAAATTTTATTGTAGTGAAGGAATAAATAATAGTATACAAATATTGCAATTAATGTTACGGACTTTTAAAGGAGAATAATCAGGTTCTCTGAAATAAAAAAAAAGTTCTTTAAAATAATCAAACAGATACATACATTTTTTACAATGAAACTAAACATTTTTATGTACAGTTTTAAGGTATCACCACCGAACGAAATTTGTCTGTGGGGCTCTTTTCTAGATTTGGCCGATTTGATCATCACTGGTGGTGGGTTTGTACAAACTAACAAATGACTCGAATTGCACAATACACAGGGCAACTTAATTCTCCTTAAATTATTTATTTATAACTGGAATGTATGAAACCTGGAAGTCAAGAGAACATCCGTACCATTTAAAAGAAGGGGAATTGACATAACTCAACTGTCAGACCAAACCAAGGTCAATTGTATTGAAACATTGGTTTATACAAACTAAATATTCCTTCTGCACACACTTAACAAAATAACACAAGCACCGGATAGAAGTACAGACAGAAGAAACTCTGTGCAGATACTGGCAGGGAAAGGAGGATACCGCAGAAAACATTTTATGTTTTTATGAAGGTCTTTATAAGTGCAGGTTCTTGCAACTAGTGGAAGAAAACCCTCAAGCAAGATCCTACACTAATGACCCGCTGGTAAGGCTAAGGAGGTTGATTAACAACCTGAAGATGACCAGAAAGTTAAAGAAACAGAGAAGCATAATAAATAGATCTACTTAGGCCGAGGAACAGAAAAGGTCCACCACTTTTATCCCTATCTTTATAACACTTTATTAACCACGATGTTATTATTATCGAATTTCCCCCCGTAGACTGTGGGCTGATTGATCTAGTTTGGTCGTTACCGATTAATTTTACCAAACCGACGAGGAGCAGACTAAAATGATCGATGATGACTTTATTTACAACTAGAGAAAAAAAAACGAGATACTGGGTGATATGGTGAAATGCCAAAACCCGTCTGATAGGCCAAACTAGCAAGGTTAGACAGGCCAGTATGACCGGGGGAACCAAACAAACATGTTATAATAATCTCGTTTGAGTACCTTTAGCCACAATCAAAAATTCCTTTAACAACTGATTATCTGTTAGGTAATACGTCTTCGTTGAAAACATCAGAAAGCAAGGAGAAAGCCAATAATCCTGGAATGATTTATTGAACCGGCCAGTTCATAATTTCAGCAATCTTTTTTTGTTAAAATGGATTAACAAGTAGCTGGACGGTGTGTTGAAGGTAGTTGAGCAGTAGTAACTTTAAAGTTAAGAGGGGCTGGTAGCGGAAAATGACTTATCGTGGAGAATGAAATATTACTTATGAAATTTCCGAAGTGGAGTGAAAGGAAGGCACGCTTGAGGCGACCCTGTTTACAAATGATTGTAGTATTCAAATCCCGGAGGCACGAGCCTTGTAACAAATGGTGCGTCAATAGCAGGCGCGTAACGAGGGCGTTGCCAAACAAGAGGTGGCGCAAGGGCGCGGGCGAGTCATCTTGCTGCGGAAAGCTTCCCGCCGCGGACCATTCATCCAGCAGCCGACCCAGCAACCTTTCGCCGCAACATATCGCTCAAGGATGCCTATTTCGAAATTATTGTTTTGTGTTATCCGACGCCTATGTGGCCTTGCAATTTCACATAAAACAATTAGGCGCAATTAGCAAACTATCTACGGACCTTGCTGAAGGCGGACCAGGGGTTCAGGACCCCACCGGCGTCCGAAAGACCCGGAATCAGCAGATAATACCACTTTCTACAAACTTTATGTCAAAAGCTATTAGTTGGTGAGCAAAATACGCCCCCAGCAAAAAACGAACATATCCATTTTTGGTATTATAACATATATATCATAATTGTCAAAACTGTTGTCGGGATTCATTTTGAAAATATTACAAAAGCTAAAGATGCAATTTATTTTGTATCAGAAGAGCCGTTATACTAAATCTGACAGAGAAAGTTTTTATACGATCAGTTTACAATATATCACTTCATTCGTTTCTAAATAGCATGATGACGAGATCAAAGAGCACTTCGTGCCGGCACGAGCCATTTTATATAATTTTCGTAAATTTTTATGACATGCCGATCATATCAATGCATATGAAATCATAACCTGTTTTATTCGCAATCTAAAGTAGATCGCTTTACTCGCTAAAAACATCACGCAAAAAACATCCAATGATTCGCCAGGTTTTATTAGATTAAACTGATTTTTTTTTTTCATTCATTCTGCATCTTTCAATAATACTAGTTGACAGTGTACTAAGTTTCTATAATCACATGAATAACCAAAAAATTCACATTTGCTTAATACGATTAGATTAAACTAGATCGATTTACTCGTTAGTATGATAAGAATAGAACAGAATAGAAAGTGGTTTCACTGAGTCATAAATGGGGGCGTCGGTGGCCGCTAAACGGCTTTGACCCAGCGCTCATCAGTGTTTTAAATCCTGGGTTCGAATCCAGCGGCCCTGCATTCAAAACCCAACTTGAACTATTCGGATGCAGACAATTTTGTTAGATTTAATATTGATATTTTCTTCTATATATTTGATTTTCCACTTTGTGTATGGTCTACGTTTTTTCTTCTTCGCAAACATGAGTGCGTCTATTTTTATGTCTGTGTTTGTGTATTTCAGTCTTTTTTAGTTGTTTTTTTTATCACTTTATGTTGTTGTCTGTGTTTGGATATTTCGAACTGGGTAAATAATTCTGAACATCCACCAAGCGAAGTCGAGCGCACTGTGAAAGTCCAACTATATTCAATTCTTCTATGACCATTGGACCAACTAGGGTTGTGAAAATTGCAAGTCAATAAAACCACCAAAAATAATTACTATTTTTATGAAATTGTATTGTTGGAGCGGAAAGATACTTACTTATAGGAATCGTGTACGCAACGATTTATTTTAATTTTATACCGTTAATTATCCGGGGAGTAAAAAAGTAACCTAATAGTTAAACGCACATCCCAAAATATTTTGTCACTAGATAGGAAACTCTGAAGCCACTGGCACTTTAAATGAACTGAAGTATTTACAGAAACGGTTAGGGATGAAAGATGTTAATATAGTCTAGATTCAAATTTTTACCTTTTTTGGAGAAAAATTATATAGAGTACCTTAGACTCAGTTCAACTTCAAAATTTCAATTACGACCCTACACATCCTGACACCTTATTTTAAAAGGATGTTTTACGCTGAAAACAATGGTGCAAGCGGATTTTAAATTTGCTAAAAAATGACAAAGTTATGGCAAAAGAAACTCGCAGCGTAATTTCGACGAGCAGCTGAATATTTTTCTTTACGTTTGAAAAAAATTCCTCTCACCGAAATGTTGGAAGGGTTTTAGGTTTTTCAAAAAATAAGCCACGGACTTCGGGACGGGCAGGCGTCTAACGTTCCTTGCACAAATTTCGATTAGGGAGGCTGAAGATACATCTAATGAACTGATGAATCCAAGTTCACCTCTAATGGTGAAACCGTTGTAATTTTAGAACGTGGGCGGAGGAAAATCCGAGAATTTTGTATTCTTGTCATCATCAGGTGGTTCACAGTATCAACGTTTGTTGTTGAACTCTCGCAAATAAATTAACTGGGGGACTTATTTGTACAAAAATAATTTAAATGGTGATCAGTTCCTCAATTTTTTGAGGGATCCTTTACCAACACTATTAGATGGTGTTCCTCTCCAACAGCAACAAAGAATAATTCTCCAGTTTAAAGTATGGATGGGATCTCATGGCCCGATTTGTTGGCCTTCTCGGTCCATCTTGACTATTATATCTATCTTCGGGATAAAAAGCAGTGTCAAGGCAATCATAACCCAGCAACATCAGTTCAAGAATTACGGCAAAGGAGAGAAAATGCTTATCATCCATCTCCCCTGACACTACCTCTCTGACAAATGGTGAAAAGTGGTTAAAAAGAGCAAATTTTTGTATCTTTATGCAAGGCAGGCAGTTTGAAAAATATGATTAATAAATAGCAAACAAAATGACTGGTGTTTCCTCAAACTTTCTGCCATAACGTTGTCATTTTTTGATCAATTTAAAATCCGATTGCACGAGTGTTCAGCGTAAATAATCCTTTGGCATGAAGTGTATGGGTGGATAGGGTCGTATTATATATATATATATATGTATGTGTGTGTGTGTGTGTGTGTGTGTGTACATACCTACCTACTCTTTTTTGGTGCTTTATGTGTCTGTCGGGTTGGTCTCTACTTCTGGTGGTCTCTCTTTCACTCTCTCTCTCTCTCTCTCCCTCTCTCAATCAATCAATCACAAATTATACATTTTTAAGCAATCTAATTTTTTTCTTTAATACTCAATAAATACCCTGTTGGATATCACCAATCGATCAGCCGGAGACATTGATGGTATTTAACTGAACTTTCCATTATTAATAAACCGATCAAATCAAACAGTATACCGTGAACCAATCATTGTAACTTATAGCGCAGCCAAAATCCGAATAAAATAATAAATTCAGAAATTATGAACCCCTTAAGAAAGACAAACCCAGGATGATCATAAGATATTTATCTACAGTTTCAGCACCTAATTAACTTCTTTCATTTCTACGCACTATCTTTAAGAGAACAACCTCGTCCCTTTTGAACTTGAACCACCCGGAAAAACATTGGAACCTATGGTAGTTCGAACCGATTCGACTATTGCAGCTGACTAACTAACATTAATGAGGCCGACCTTGGAATATTCAGTTTATGTCACGTTCAGCGCATTAGTCTTCGGGCATAATTAACTAGTTACGACTGTGGCCGGGGTTTAATTGCGATTTTACGCCGCTCCTTAATAGTGTTGGCCGCGAGTCGACCCTTACCGATGCTCTTTGAAATGCCGTTGGGCGTTTATTACTTATTCATATCCTATTTGCCGGTCTTAGTCCTCCTCGCTATTCCTTGTTTTCGCGCACAAAGGAATTTATATGCATTTAAGAGCTGCAGCTAGTGATGACATGAGAAAGAGAGAGAGTGAGTCGTATCAATGACCAATCCTCAAGATTCATGCTAAATATATTAAAAATATATTTCAAGCTAGTTTCAACACCTCTAAACGGTATATACCATAGGCTAGACAATATTTCTTGAGTTACCATCATTAAAGTGAGGAACGAGAAATAATCAGTTTCAGATATGGTGAATATTGTAGTTAATGACCTGTCAGGTTAACATAACTGAAAGATAACATTTAATAGATAATAAGATGTGTAAGGGTTTTGACCTGTTTTGTGAATGCCGAAAAAGCCTTCTTTGTCAATTTTATACAATTGACCAAAAAATAATCATCTTTTACAGCATGAATAAGCATTTGTTTACAGAAAAGTGTGGTTATATCACTAAAACAGTTTTTATCGGACAATTTGGTCACCCTAAAAATATTTCCTTCAAAAACGACAATCGACGCGTGTTTGGCACGGGGAAAGGCGCAAACTTGCAGTAAAAAAGCGTGTAATAGTTTTTCAATCGGCGATCATGTCACCCGCATTACCCTGCGTAACCTGCACAAGTCGCTTTGATGTTGGCATAAGAACGATTCAACTTTTTCCCTGCATAAATTGTTGATGATGTTTTCCTCCCTGACGTGGGCGGTTGGAATGACGGGCGGCACCCTTTTAGACGCGGCCTTTGAGATATGAAGACATGTGGACGGTGGACTGACACGCTTTTGGTCTTGTTGCTTGCAACCTTTGGATATCAATAAAGTTCCAGCTGTTTGGAAACCACCCATCGGAGATAACGTCTTGGGCGCGGCTTATTAATTTATTTAGATGTCTTGTTGGAGATTGACATCGCACTCGAACGGCTCATTATGCAAATAGGTTTGTTTTCTTCCTCCTCGATCTCTTGGTGTTTTTTCTTTTTTTAGAAAACTCTAAACTCCAGTGAGAGCAGTCGAAGATTTCTACAAGCCACAAGAGGAAGTCGTTTCAATTTCCAACATAAATCTGTTAAATAACGTAGTAATGTTCATAAAATTGTATTCAGTCTAAATTAAAGGATTGCTTTACCTCTAGATTTTCCGCGATCAGATTTAATTTACAAATCTATTACTTTATGGTATGACAAAAATTTGTTCTTCAGAAGCACTTTTTTGGGGGAAAGAGGGGTTCTATGTGAGATTCATTTTTGCAGTCAAATCAATAAGTCCAATTATCATAATTCTCCATGTTTTCTGCGAGATGAACTTGCAGTTTCGATATTTCTGATCATTTCGATCTTCCTATTCTCGCTGTTTTTGTTTTCAGATACGTTTCGGCCTATGAAAAACTGGAAAATGTGCAATGTGTGCTTTAATTTTCTAATTGAAAACATAATCTTTTACCATTGCAAATACAAACATTTATTTAATCAATTGGTTAATGAACTTTCCACAGCGGTAATGCATAATCGTTATTAATTCGCGGTATTGTTCATGCTTTGTACCTTGCGAGCCAGAACATTTTTTAAACAAATATAAGATAGCTCTCCTGTAGGAAGTATGATCTTTCTGGTAACGTTTCTGGGACATTATTTCTACGTTTTTATTAGCCCCTCCACTCGTGGTGAAAAGGATCTAAAATTCTATCATACCCAAACATTCCATCATTGCATAGCCTAATGTGCGGGTTTACGGCGGAGAGTACTCGATATTCAGCTGAAAACCCGCCATCATTCACGCTAATAAATACATTCATGCTTTAAATACAATTAAAATTTACATTTGCACAATGAGTCTAAAATACTAACCTAGATTGGTGGGTTATGGTGTTCTTGATACTCCACCACAGACCCACCCACGCATACATTACTATCACACTAATAAATACCTTAATTTAAACGGTAACCACTCATTGTATATATACAGCTAAGAATGCGGAGCCACTGACGAATTTAACATAACGACAGACCCGCGCGAGAAACAGCTTACATCACAAATTGTACGCAAGACTGGATTTTCACTTAGGGCGAAACTACTTGGAGTGCTCTGATATGACATCCTATGAGGTGTCTCTGGTCTTGAGGAAGGTGATTTACTTCAGCTGAACTGCCACCCGTGGAGACAGGACCGCGCCATCATTTGCTCCTTATGTAACCTCAACGTCTCGGAGGACACTCTCCACTTCATGGGAGTGTGCCCCGTTCTGAGAGAGTTCCGCCAAAGGTACTTTGGGAAACTGAAGCTGAATGTAGAAGAAGTCATTGCAATCCTCAACGAAAGGGATAACTGGAGGAAGCTTGTGGTGTACCTCACTCACGCCCTGCGGTACCGAAAATACCTGGTTGACCAATTCAATTTTTAAAATCAAAGATCATTCTAAAGATACAAAAATAGGGATTCATTCAAGATTCAAAAATTGATAAAGCAAATCGACAGACGGCTAAGACCATTGTCAATTTAGTTTTTTCTTTGGAAATGTAAAGTTAATGTAAATACTTTGGGTAAATAAAGCCTTTATTCATTCATTCATTCATAACGACAGTGCCTCCGCCCAATCACTCTACAAGAAACACCTAGACTAATACTAACCTAAATCGGTTGGTCTGTGGATTACTCGATATTCCTGCACTACCCACCCATTCACACTCGCTTTCGCGCCAATAAATATATTCATTCTACACGAAACACACAAAGAGAAAACTTGGTTCAGTATCTTAGTTCGGTGGGTCTGTGGGGTACTCGATATTCCCTCCACTACCCACCCATACACACACACACACACACACACACACATTCGTGCCAATAAATACATTCAGTGCAGATCCCTGTTGTCAGGGTTTGTTCATTTTCAGGTTAGAATATTTGAATCTTGTTGTATAGATTCGTTAACATGTCTACTGATAATTAGTGAAGGGTTATTTAAATATTGTATATAACTGTGGAAGTTTGAAATATAACTTGGATGAACATTTCTGTAAGATTTATCCTAGGATTAATAAATTAATTTATCTGGAGCTTAACGTTTCTGCGTTACGAATACGCGAAGGGGATACAAATGTCAATATAAATATCATATATATTTATAAAATTAATGTTGTGTAGGTAATATTCAATATATAAATAACCAGGACATTCAAAATTACACCTTAGAAAGTTTGTAGAATTTTAAGTGTGTGGTCCTGTTGTTTAGTTTTAAAGTATGGATAATTTCTAATCCAAATAGGTGTACAATGGAGTAAAATTTAAATATATTTACGTTAAAATTTGGCTCGTTGCATGTTTACACGTACTTTCTAAATTTTTGTCCGTTATTTTTGATAATGATTCACTTTTATTCTAGTGTAGTAAAATCTTCGTAGGAATTATAATATTAGGCGACATATGTATTAAACTCATGAGAGCTAAAGATATTTTTAAAAACTTTGCTCATTCCTGGGTTTCGATCAGTTACTGATTGTTGCCAATAATAGGATAAATAACGAATTACGATAGGAACAATGGGCATTTTTAAAGCATGTTAAGCTACATACCCTGTAGCAGCTTGAGACGAGCTTGATTAATGAATGGACAACGTCTATTTAGAACTGATATTCTGACAAAAAAAAGAAAACTTCTGAACTAGATGTATTTTAAACACCAGATCCTAACAAATTCATGAATAATGCATTTATTTTAATATCACCATAAACAATAGAAGTCATTACCATACAAAAGACGAGAACATTTTTCTATATTGGCATGTCTATGTTATAAAAAATCGGAAGAGGAGCCAGACCGTCTTAGGGAAGAATGAATGAGATATGCAAGTTGCGGTTCGTTCAGGTTATGTAAGGAAGAATCAGTCATCGCCTACGCTGGTTCCCTCATGGTAATTGGAACCTTGCTCAACGTAGCTACTCGTCGATCATAGGAGCTCAAAGAGTCAATTACCTTCAGACTTTAAACTAAAACCATCCCATTGACATCTCTTTTGTAGAAACATTACTACGATATATGTTACTGTTTGACTGATAACCCGACGGCACAGTACGTTTCACATTTGCTGAATAATACCGTGGAACGTTCAGCACAATTACCTATTCACTTGTATTCAACAATTATTCGGAAAACTAACTAACTGACTAAATATCCATTTAAAAACATGTTGTCTTCTCTCTGTCTTGTTCTGTTTATATATCGATATGTCTACTGTTATCCATTTCCACCCACGTGTTCAAATGACTTTCTTTCTAGAAGCGAAAAGTTTCATAAATCACAAAAGGAACTAATGCGTGATTTTCATATATATAAGCATATTTATTTTCATTTTGCCACAGTGGCGACGTCATTGTGTCAGAATTCGGGCCAAAAGTGGAATTAAATTGGATATCATTTAAACAGATTGAATAAATTATTTTGTTGTATTGTCTTTAATATGATAGATTGTGCTAATCATTACAAACCTCACAAAGAGAATTTCAATTAACATTTTATTGTTAGACCCTTTGTGAAAAAGCGATGGTTAATAAAAATGTGGGCTCATTAAATTTTGACTTGTTGATCATTAGAACACCAACAACATGACTGGCTTAATATGATTTGTCACTAAATGTCAATGTCGCTTCTAGCAATAGTTACCACAGAAAATAAGGGCTGGTCTCCTCATTGACAGACACCAAATTTGGCTACATTCCCCAACATTCTTTCTTCTTATTATCTAATCTTATTATTTATTTTATTAGATATATATAATAGAAATGATTTCTCACTAATTTGTAAATAAAGTATTGAGCTAATGTTCAAAATCATAATTTCAACTTTTTGTATCTTGAAGCTGATACAAGCCTAAAACATTAACCAAAAAACATTTTTTTTTAATCAATCAAACTAATCACAATTGTTTCCGACATTGATTCATTCTATATTTTCCCACTCATTTTCATTTTTCTCTCTCTCTCACGCTCTCTCTCTCTCTCTCTCTCTCCCTCTCTGAACGTTTGAGGAAAAGCCCGCGCATTTGTGCAGCTGATTTGCTTGGAGGGATGCGTGATGTGCGTACATTTCGAGATCTGTTTATGGATTTGTTAGAAAATGTTCGTTTCTTTAATGTACACTATTCATAAAAAAAAACCGACCACCTAATTTTGGCACGAAAAAACTTTTAAAAATGCATATTTTCTCAGCCTTTTAAGTCACAGGCCTGCGCTAAGTATCATTTTTTTTTTAATTTTACTGTGAACAATTTGACTTTTTTAAATGTTTTCCTACCTTCAGTCATCCATCAGTAAATTCAAAAATTCGGAAACATGCTAATTTTTTCACTTTTTATGAAAACATCATATTAAATTGTGTAGCCAGGAAATTGTCCTGGACCACTTTCATTTGGTCACCTTCCACTTTGCCCGATTTCTCACCCTTTATTCGCGATTTTTTGGGGAAAAAAGTGGAATTTTACGTCCTCATGGAAACAATTAATCAATCTCTCTCTGGATGGATGAAATTTTATTAAAATTTCCTTTCGATTGCTGTAGGGCGCCGTTTCAGGACAAAATTTCCTACACGTTCAATTTGAATTTTTTATAAAAAGTACAAAAATTAACATATTCTCGGATTTATGAATTTAATAAAGCTAGTAAAACATTTAAAACCCCATCATGTTCAGCCTAAAAGGCCGAAAAATGAGACATGTGACTTAAAAAACTGAGAAAATACGCATTTCCATTGTTGGGAATTTTTTCTGCAAAGACCACGTGGCAGTTTTTTTTTTATGGCAGAGTTTCTCGCAGGTTTATCATATAAAGGTTTTCATTGTTAAGAAATGGCAAAAATGTATAAATATATTTTGATCTTAGATATTATCAGAAAATTTTTATTTAGCAAATAATAATAGTTAAATAAATATGTAAAAATATGTGGTGGAGGATTTTGAGCCGAAGAAACACTTTCTAACTTCCTGACTCAGCGGAATCCTTAAACAATCAGAGACAATTAGCGGTATGGGCGTTGCGTTAAGAATCGGGCTTACGGTGTGGATGATGTGGTGATATTACAGTGACAAAGGATCTGAGGAGGCGTTCGGGTGACTCCACCACTTCTGCTGTTGCGACACGGGGATGGGGGTCTCGGCCTTTCGAGGGTCAGGGGGTCGGAAATAGAAAATCACGGGGCCCTGTCCCTCACAAGGATATCTAGGTCGCTCTTTGAACCGCCTCCTTTCAACTCCTGATCGACAAGATGAAGTGAGCCTAAAATGGATCAACATTATGACAGTCAGTGGTCGTTGCTCGCCACGACAGATTTTTCATATATTCCGTGTTTTTCACAATAAACTGACATATTTGAAGTTTCTGAAATAAGGTGAAAAGAGTCGTCAGTGATATTGCATAAAATGCAGAATGGGAAAAAAGTTAGATAGCTGATTTGCAAAATGGACAATACTATCAACACGCATACGTGAGGGGTTGGAATTACGGTTTATCACCCGAAAGGTTGAAGGTTAAAAAACTCTTTTGAGAAGAATTATAGGTTATTTTTTCACCAAATGTGCAATGAATTGAACACCAACTGTAATTTATGTTGCAGACGGCTTTTCATTTTTCTTTTTGGTAGAACTTTGAAAAAGGATGAATGAAAAAATGAACATAAAGTCTCTCTCTCAGCCAAATCAATTTTAGCAATCGTATCACAACATTGTTGCACTTTAATGGGTTTTATTTAGAACTTCTTCGACAGCAAGCATACATACAACACACTTCACGTAATTAATCTATCTCCATGACAATAGGGGTACTAACGATGTTTGTAAAATGTCGAATAGAGAAATGTCCAGTAAGATCCTGAACGCCCCCTTCTTTTTATTAGCATGCTAAACGTTAATTTTTCTACAATCCGACCAAAAATAAAGCTAAAATATCCTTGAAGACTTGTTGCTGTTTGTATCTGTATTGTTGTGTGTTACATTGTAAAATGCCAGAAGTTAATGAAAAAAGAAAAATAATCAACTCTTTCATTCAAAATACTATCTATGCACTCGAAAAATACTAACAAATGACATGCTTCAATTCGTGTCGACATACCTAACTTGTATCTTAACGTTTAACAGCCTACAACTTTATAGATAGGAGATATATCTATTATGAATGAGAGTACAAGAACAGGATTAACAAAAGGAATGTATTGGTCTGATTTAATTAATGCGTATTTAAGAATAAAAATACATGTAAACAAAAAACAGCTGTTAAATTCATGGCAGCCAAGTTGGTTACCTATGCCCTAACGGATAGCAGTGTGACTACATTTTAACTAACCTAACATCTAACATTGGCCCTGGCCTGTTAGTTCGAGCAATGATAACTAGCCTATTCTTACAAGTCTACGTCATCTTTTTTTCTAACAGGAACTACCAGAGTTAACAGAGTTAATGACGAATTTGTATAATATGTTTAAGTTGGAACTATGTATCTGTACGTAGAAACAAATTGACCAAATAATTTATAACTACCTACCTATGTCTCTGTAGATCCCCTGAAGAAGACAATAAAACTTGTCGAAAGCATGGGCATTGATATAATAAAATTGTATGTTTGAAACACAACCCGAATCCACCATCGTAGTGAAAGATGGTTGATCGCATAGCAAACATAACAGGGTTAACAAAAAGATTGTGAATACCCCTATGGTTAGGAAGAAAAGAATAGTCAATAGTACATGTTTTTCATAATGTGTTGTGATTAGTGACCGATAATCGATATTTATTTAGAATTCGTGAGATGCGGTCTGGTGTGATGTAGGTTTCAGAAAAACATTTTCTTTATCGTGCCAAATTTTCGATCTTTATTGAGATCATCTTCAGGGCCTGGGATTTACAAACATTGTTCCGATATAACAATAACGTTTTGGATGTGGAAAAGTGAATTTATACAATGCAAAATATATATTTTTTTAAATATATTTTTATATATAGTTTTTCATAATAAGGGATGGTAAGGCAGGCCATCTTTAACAAAGAAATATCAAGGGTGTTTTTCAAATTCGACGCATACAAATAAACAGATAAATAACTGGCAATATCATTTACATTAGTAAAATCTACTGAAATATCTTTTTCTTTTCCAGCACATGTGTAATTATGTATGGATCAATAAATTAGTCTATTAGGGGTATTCCCGATTTTTGTATGATGTTAACTCGTGTTAACTCGAATAGAGAAATGTCCAGTAAGAATGTGAATGGTCCTTTCTTTTCTTAGCATATTAAACGTTAATTTTTTCGCAATGATTGGTAGAACCAAAAATAAAGCTGTAACAGTTCTTGGAGGCTTGTTGTTGTTTTCTTTTGTATTAAATTGTATGATGCCAGAAGTGAATAAAAAAGAAAAATTAATCCACTTTTTCATTCAAAATGCTATCTATGCACTCGAAAAGTACTAACAAATGACATGCTTCAATTCGTGCCGACATACCTAACTTGTGTACTAACATCTAACAGCCTTGTACTTTATAGGATCTGAGCTGTATCTATTATGAATGAGACTTTAAGGGCAAGTCAGAAATTAACAAAAGAAATGTACTGTTCTGATTTAATTAATGCGTATTTAAGAATTAAAATACATGAAAACGAAAAACATCCGTTAAATTCATGGCAGCCATGTTGTTACCTATGCCCTAACGGATAGCAATGCGACTACATTTTCGTCTTAACACCTAACATTGGCTCTAGCCTGTTAGATTGAGCAATGTTAAATAGCCGATTCTTCCAAGTCTACGTCATCATTTTTCTCGATCTAACAGGACCTAACAGTAGAAATGATGAATGGTGGAGTGAGTGCGTTGTTCAATCCTTTTAAAAAGATAGTTCCTCCGCATTTCGAGCTTTTAGCTCACCATCAGATTGTAGAACTCCTTCAATCTAATAATGAGCTAAAAGCTCGAAATCCGGATCGTTGGAAAACAACTTACTGTGAGTAGGATCTATCTTTCAAAAAGGATTAGGACCTAACAAAGTTTACAGGGTTATACAATGATCGTGAATACACCTAATGTTTGAGAAGTCTATCAACTCGGAAAAGGATGATCTTGATAACGGCCAATATTCGCTAAAACCTGCGGTTGCGAACAGCCCCATTAATACAAAAAATATTTTAACTTATCCTAATCGTATCGGTGAACACGCGTTAAGTAAATCTCAGTGGAATCAGGAATGGAGGAAAATCAAACGGTAAAGATGAATACAGACATGAATACATCCTACAGTAAAATTCACTGATAGCCAAGTATGTCTAGCATGTTTCCCTATCTGACAACTGGCGTGGGCTCCATAAGTCAGTGGGTGAAATGCATGAGTATCCAAATATTATAAGATCCCTGTGGGAGTATTGCTGACGTTCGGATTGACTAGTTTTTTCTGCACAGTTACACCCCCACTATTAAGTGTTCATGCACTTCTTCTGGAAAGGTACAAGCATTTCAGAGGATTAAAATATAAATTTAAAAAGTATGTTTAGTTTATTTTTGTCCTTTTTAGAAAAATAGTAAATAATAATAACAAAAAATACTATTTCTGTCGTGTCCGTTTTTATATAAATAAATATAAATATAAATTCTACATAACCCCACATAGTTCACTAATCATAATTATAATTAATTAAACTATTTATTATATTATAAATTGAGTTTATAATAAGAACAAAAATAATAACAATCAATGTGTTCATTAAAATAAACGAATTATAAATTTATCTCTCTTATATACAAAAATGAACACTTAGCGATGGACATGTCTTTCGTCTGGCGAGTTGACAAATATAATTTTGAACCGGCGCACGGCCACTATTGGGTCTATCTTTACTCCTGGTTTTTTTGTTTGAGTTATTCAAACTCGTTTCGGCATTGCTCCATCTTCAGTGAAAAACTGTCTGTCATTTTGGCAGCAATGCCGAAACGTTTTAATAACTCAAACAAAAACCCACGAGTGAAGACAAACCCAATAGTGGCCGTGTGCCGGATCATCATAATAATCCGGTTACATTATAATAATCAGAAAATATGTAATAAAATTGAACATAACGGAAAAGAACAATTCCACAACTGAAAGTAATTGTTGACTGGAACTTCTACAGGATCAAAACAAATTATGTTAAATTAATAATTGAACTCCGATATTTAAAAAATCCCTATATCTTTTTAACATTTTTAAATATTTACATAAGTTAATCGAATTACTTCTATTGAAGTTTTCCTCCGATTTCTTACGTGAAAAACTGAATTTTTCAATCAGCCTAAATGCGGCCAGGTCTGGTGATTGTGCTGAGAAGTGGTGCACATCCTCGTTCTCTCTTTTGCTACAAATTTTTTGGTTAACGGTGCCATGGTTTATTGTTTAAATTTAAAATGTTACTTCTGCATTTGAAAATTGATGAGCAACTACACAAAGATAATTTGAGATTGCTTAAAAATACTAATGTTGGTTCGTTAAAAGAAATATTTATGTAAGGCTAAAATATACACAAAGACAAAACGGACACATGTATTTATTTGTTTATTTTAAATAATAACTACTTGTAAAGATTAATAGTTCAGTTAAACATTCAACACACATTAATAACTTTTTGTTTACATTTATATAATGTTACTAATCCTTTAAAATTCTTTAGGTTAAAAATAAAGAAAATCAGTTGAATTTCTTCCCTTCCCGGGCCAACTTGTCTAGCGAGTTTTTTTAAATTATATTTTTTGATGAAACAATAAATTTGAAACAAAACAACATTTGTTTAAGCATAGTTAGTCGAGAAGAAATTGCCCGGGCAGATGCTTCGTCCAACGACGGATGCAGCGTCCGGTACAAAGCCCAAGACCTAGGTGTGCCGCCCTCTACCATCCACCATGGTCCACCGGAAATCTGGATCGAAGAAAAGGTAGTGTTCAACCGCGTTGTACGACGACTAGATATGATCGTTTTATTGGACTTACCACAATAAGTAACCGTCATGCTTCCAAACTGTCTGTAATGTAAGGGTGAGCCTAAAAGTCATCAGACGGCTTCGTAAGAATAGTCTCTAGACGTCCCGCATCAGATTCTCTGCTACTGGAGAGTAGAATGACGACTATTCGTAAATAAGAATCTCGCATAGGCACTTGAACAATGGGGGGTTTTCTCAACAAATATGAGTGCCGGTTCTGTTTGTAGCATTCATATGACCAGGACCGTGAGTGAATAAGTCGTGTGAGAAGGTCTACTTTACCCCAAACATTTGACCTAATACATTAAGGCCCCGTTGCACCAGTCAGGGTTCAAGCCGGGTTCACTGGAACGTCGTTCACAATTTGAACGAAGTTCAGAGAAGGGAGCGTTGCACCATGTGCAGGGAACCGCCGTTCAGCTGATCGCTGTTCAACCAGTCGTTGGTACAACTGATTATAGCCATTTTGTACGGCTATAGCTATACGTCGTAGTTTTTCATTGTTCGCATTGTTTGCTGTACCGCTTTTCCTAGTCTTTTTGTGTTGATTTCATTATTTTTTTTACTGTATTTTATTTTTTCAATCTATATTCTTTATTTGTTTAACCACTTTAATTTTGTTACTTTTATTTTGTATTTTATTTTTAGCTATTTCATTGTTTATTGAACCACTAGGTAGTAAGTTTACAGTTTTTATAGTCTTTAATTAGTTTTAGTTTAAGCAGTTTTTATTGTATTTTATTCAGTTTAATTAGTTTTTAGAGTCTTTCAATTAGTTTTAGATTATAGTTTTTATCTATATTCATTGTTTGTTTCGTTGTTTGTGTTATTTCATTTATTATTTCAAAATATGTCGGACAAAAAACGGGCGGCGAATTTCACAAAAACTGAGGAGAATATTTTGTTAGACCTAGTTCGAAAATATGTCCTCATTGTGGAAAACAAAAAGACAGACGCCGTAAGTGCCAAACAAAAGACAGACTGTTGGCAACAGATTACAGTGGAGTATAACTCTCATGGGGTTACTGCGAGAAGCAGTGCCGTTTTAAAAGGAAAGTACGAAAATATTAAGAAAAGAGGAAAAAAAAAAACTTTACGAAAAAAGTGCCCATATTAAAAAAACTGGAGGTGGGCCACCACTTCCAGCTGACGACAGTCAGGACAAAGTAAATGGATATACTGGATACCCAGTTAACTGGTTTCCAAAGCCAGTACGATGATGATGATATTTTCTGTAACACGAAGTTCACTGCATTCTTTGTCATTCTGAATCTATTGAAGAATTCATCGTTATCTCATTCGTGAAAATGTTCCTGTCTGGTTCTAAAAACCCTTTCTTTGTTTATATGTAGAGCTACTAACTCAAGGAAATCTTCATCATCTGTTAATTCCTCTAAATAACTAGGTAAAAATGCGTCCATTTCGATCTATCTCAATATACGGTTAAACAACGCGCAGGTTATATTATCAAATGAACGTTGTTCAGCTCTGAACCCTGTTTAACCCGAGCTCGACGACCGTTCAGAAATGTTCGACGTTCAACATTTGATCTCGGATCAATAGAGATTGAAAAACGCCGATATTTGTGTTGAACTCCGTTCAGTACTGAACCAAGATTAAACGAAGTTGGTGCAACGGGCCCTAAGTATTACATGAAATAAACAAAATCATACTTATCTACTTTTAGGTACAAGTTAAACAATATGTTTTTATTTTGATTAATCATTATCGACTCCGTCAACCGTGTGTTGTAACAAAAACGATATTACATTTCTAGACTTTCTTCTTCACTAAAACGTATCAGCAGATCGTAAAGATGTTTAGATCACATAAGCCTCCCAGCACAGATTCCATAGAAGTTTATATATTAAGAGGTCGAATAAATAACAGAACGGCACATTGCAAATAATAAAAAAAAAAAAAAAAAAAAAAAAAAAAAAAAAAAAAAATCTCGCGCCCGCATGTGAAGGAGATAGATTTATTATACCACCCCTTAGGCTGTGAATTGCGGTTATTGATAGTAGTATGAGATATATAGATTAGATATCTTGTAACAAAATTTAATAATAGATTTTAAATGATTGAAACTAATTATATTACATTTTTCAGTATTAATATTAAGGTCATTTGTAGAGCACAATTTAGAAAATACACGCTTATTAATTTCGCATTCTGTATTTTATCACAGTTACCAACACAGGCAATGACTTTAAATATTTTAACATCATCAGCAAGAGCTAAAACTGAGGATGATAAACTAACCTTGTGGAGGTAAACCTGAGGTTACAGTTATGTCATAGAAATATTTATCACGAAAAAGAACCTTCATTTTCCTGTTATAAAGGCAGGGACTGATACATTTCAAAAGGCCTCCTTCAATGAATCCTAGACAACTTGAACAAACGTCTTCCACTGTCAACAGTATCAAATGCTTTTGACAGATCAGTATATATATGATCAACCTGGGACCCACGTTCAATATTTTTAATAATAAATTCTTTAAATATTAATATCTCTTAATAATCTGTTATAAATGATTAAAAAATTTTGTATTGAAAATAATTTAACAATAGGACGATAATTGTTGGTAAGCGAAAGATTTCCTTTTTTAAAGACAGGTGATAAAGAATTTTTAAATAATAAATATAATGGTTTAATCAAAGTCTGAGCACAGGGTTTCAAGATAGTAGATGGGACATTGTCAGGATCTGGAGCATCATTATTATCTAATTTTAACAATTTATTTAGTAAGATATTCTCATGAATGCAACAAAAACAGAGGACTTCAGAAAAGGTATGAATGAATGGTTTAGAGGGATGATTTATTGGAGGAGAAAAATTACTCTCAAAGGATTTAGCAAAAGCATGGGCTACTTCATAATCAATTTTTATGTAATAACCATCTTCGCTGATCATTCAAATAAGATATCCAATCTGTCGTTTACGTGAACTTACAAAAGGCCAAAAATGTTTCGAATCACGTGCTATGGCATACTCAGTGGATTGAATGAAACGTGAATAATCACAAGCAATCGATTTTTTTTCTTCAGCGCGAAATAACAACAAATTTAGATAATGACTACTTTTCACAAGGAAATCTTTTAAACACTTCATGAGGACGATTCGTTCTATTAATTAGATTTATTGTTTTCTTTGTACAGAATGCGGGAAATCTGTGAGAACGAAACACACTTTCAGTAACACATTCTTCAAAAAGACTATATTAAAGGAAGTAAGATATTATAGGATATGGGGTTGGATAATGTAATGAGTGAGAATAAAAAGTTATTTATGAAAGGTATTGGTCGATATAAAAAATCAATCACGAGCGGGATTCGAACCCACGATCTTCGGCTAAATACGCCACTGCTGTACCACTCGAGCTATCGTGACTTCGATCCACTCATAATTTGACAAGTAAAATGAAGTATATCGTCACGAAAGCTCTCCGTGGCCATTTCATTTGTCGTCTAGAATCGAATCCTGATTACACGGCATTTGAAAAATGGCAAAAAGGAGGGAAAATTCGAGAGGTGAGGTTGAGATGGGAAGTTAGTGTCCGAGCAGATCGAATTCACGATAGCTCAAGTGGTAGAGCAGGGGCGTATTTAGCCGAAGGGTGGGTTCAAATCCAGCTCGTGACACTGACTTTTTTTTATCTCAACCAATACCTTACAAAAAGTTTAATTAATTGAAAGAAGTTGGTCTAATGGATTTAATAAGTACAATGAAGTATATCTTCACTAAAACGCTCTCCGTGGCCAGTTCATTTGTCGTCTAGAATCTAATCCTGATTATACGGCATTTGAAAAATGGCAAAAAAGAGGGAAAATCCGAGAGGTGAGGTTGAGATGGGAAGTTTGTGTCCGAGCAGATCGAAGTCACGATCGAAGTCAAGAGGTGACCCAAATGCTCAAGCACAATACACATATCTGGTTGGATTCCTACACGCTCTCTATACGGAGCCAAGGAATTGCACCCATTAATTAGTTCACACATTGTGCAGTCTTCCTCTGCATAGAAACCGCACATATGCTGGCGTATAAAGTAAGGGTCCGTGGGTCAGTCTTGCATGATTTATCCTTAATCGGATGAGGATGACCCTTCTTTTACGGGTCAGATCCTCCAAGGGCCAGTTATCTACAGACTCTTGATACGTGATAGTTTGATCGAGCCCACCAATGTCAATAAAAACTCATATCATTCTTTTATTGCATTTTTAACGTCAAAGGACTGGATCGTGATGCTTAAGTTCGGAACTGACGATACGATCACTAAAATAAAATAAAACTAGCAGTTTCTTCGTCAAATTCGTCGCTTTCGAACCGTCGCTACGAATCCGCTCCAGACATACGGAACATTCAGCTTAATTCTATATGCATACATATGCAACTCGTATGATGTTACTTAGTAATATTTTTTGTGAAAATAAGTTAGTAAAAGGAACTACATTGTGATGAATGGACCTTGATATTTACAATAAAGTTGCACATTACATCACATAAAAAAAATTGAATTTTCGAAGTACGAATTACATAAATCTGTTTCACACTTAACACCCAATGCCGTGTGTGCTAAACAAGAATATCCAGTGTTTTCAGTCAAAGAGGCGGAATTTTTTGAAATCCTAAGGAGAAATTGGAAGCAGTAAATAATGGTATTTGAAGGATCCGATGAATTTAATCCTTCGGATTGTTGCCTAGGATCGGATTCCCATTTCCAGTTCGGCAGAACCGTGTCTGGCTCATAAAATACCACCGATGTAAACCCAGTCAAGTTGAAAACTCCTTTGACACAGATGGCCCATTTTACGACCCCACCGTCGATAAATGGATCGAAAAGGTTAATGCCACGTTATTTTGGATGGTTCCAGCACTTTTACAACCGACGGAATTGCCTTGACGAATTTTATAATAATGGAATAAACTAACGAATCTGAATTCTATTTTAAAAGGGCTGATCTACATTCTTATTTTCCGACCAGAAAGCTTTCTACGGTCAGGAAAAATCACCACTAAACGAGACTTTAATATGCATTATCAAAATATTTTGGTCTTTCCATTGGTAGTTTTATATACAAATCATAATTATGAAGCATTGTTCCATTAAAATTGTATCCCTTCATTCAACTCGAAGGTGATTATAAAACAGCAGCTGGTGTAGAAGATTTGTAAATAATAGATATATAATAATCATAGATTCACTACTTTCGTGGTCCGCTTGACCAATTAATATATTACAATTAATTAAGGTTTTTAGTAAAAAAAAAAAAGGTGGGGTTGAGATGGGAAGTTGGTGTCCGATGATCGTGGGTTCGAATCCCGCTCGTGCCACTGACTTTTTTATCTCATCTAAAACCCTTAACTAATTATAATTTTCATAGAATTATTTAAATGTGAAGTGACAATTTCGTTATTAAAATACAATTCATTAAAGAGACACAGTCATGATTGATTTTCTCGAATCAAATTTAAATAAGATGGGCTCGCTCATCACTGTAAGGTAATCCCGGGTTCGAATCCGGCGGTCCTGCATTCGAACCCGACATACAAATATGCTGGAGGCGAACCCTCATAAAAAAATATGGTCTGGCTTGCAAGTTACAAAACATGAACAATAGCGTGAATTAATAACGACTATGCTACCAACATAGGTGTTTCTTGTTAAGTGATTGGGCGGAGGCACTATCGTTATATTAAATTCGCCAGTTGCTCCGAAATTCTTAGCTGTACATATAGAATTAATGGTTACCGCTTGAGTGAATGTATTTATTAGTGTGATAGTAGTGTGTATGGGTTTCTGGTGGAATGTCAAAAACACTATAACCCACCATTCTTGGTTAGTATTTTAGACTCATTGTGCAAATGTAAATTTTATTTGTTCCTAAAGCATGAATGTATTTATTAGCGTGAATGAGGGCGGGTTTTCAGCTGAATGTCGAATACGTTCCGCCGTAAACCCGCACATTAGGCTATGCAATGATGGAATGTTTGGGTTTGAGAGGGTTTTAGATCCTTTTCACCGCGCGTGGAGGGGCTAATAAAAACGTAGAAATAATGTCCCAGAAACATTACGAGAAATATCACCAGACTTCCTACAGGAGAGCTATCTTATATTTGTTTTTAAAAAAATGTTCTGGCTCACAAGGTACAAAAGCACGAACAATACCGTGAATTAATAACGATTATGCATTACCGCTGTGGAAAGGTCATTAACAAATTGATTAAATAAATGTTTGTATTTGCAATGGTAAAAGATTATGTTTTCAATTAGCAAATGAAAGCACACATTGCACATTTTTCAGTTTTTCATAAGCCAAAACGTGTCTGATAATTAAAACAGCTAGGACAGGAAGACCGAAATGATGAGAACTATCGAAAGTACAAGTTCATCTCTCAGAAAAATGGAGAATTCTCATAATTGGACGTACTGATTTGAGTGCAAAAACGGATCTTACTATAACCCATATATTTTTAATGTTTTTTAAGTACTAAATATCTTCAATATAAATAAAAAATAATAAAAATTTGTCTGACCACGGGGCAAGAACATAAATCAATGGGTGCCTAAATCCAAGTGAATGCTATAAACACTGTCTTCAAGCACCTCACAAAAGGAACCAGATTCTGCCAAAATATGTTGAAAAGAAAACTTTTAGTCGATACTTGGTCTTTTCCGACCAATTTGGATTCACTTTCTTATTTGTAATTATTCAGAAATCGTGAGATTCAGGGCTCAAAGTGTTTGTCTTCTGTGTAATTGTGCCATTCTTGCGTGTTGTGTTGAGTGTGCCCTGAAGATGATCTTAATAAAGATCGAAACGTTGGCACGATAAAGAAATTGTTTTTCTGAAACCTATCATACCAGACCATATCTCACGATTTCTGAATAATTATCCATTAACGGTCACTAATCACCACACATTTCTTATTGGTATTATACAACCAAACCTGTTTGTTTTTTCGACATCTTCAGTGGTATATTTGGTTATTTCTTATTATCCTTGCAAAATAATGTGACTGAAATTCCTGAAACGCAGAAACGTGTCTGATAAACAAAAACACCGAGGATATGGAGACCAAAATTATCTAAAACGACCTAACTACAAGTTCATCTCACTGCAGATCACGTGGAAAATTAACGTGGGGCATAAAAACTTGGAAAAGTGGTTCTTTTAAATAAACCAGACCAAATCTTCAAGTTCAGCAAAAACGAAATTTTTAATGTTCTATAAGTATTCCAGATGATCAATATATTGCATAATCATCAGAACGATCATCCATTATTTAACAATGAACCTCCTCCTAAATTCGAACGAATACAATTATTCCTAATTAATTAATAATTGATGTAATTAATGTATTCATGCTTGAACTGCTTGTATAGCATGAAGATAAATTGAGATAAAAATATATCAGACTCATACTTTAAACAAATAATTTATATAGACCTACCTGTTGACACTGCATGTTATTAAAATATATCTTCTGTAATTTACATTCTGTCAAAATAACCATGGAAATTAAAGCCGTCTAGATTATTCGGTGTCATTGCACGTCAGGCGTTCTATTTACAAGGGGATTCCGCCCCCGGCTGTCCGTCTACTGGAGCAGTTGTCGAAGTTAATAAGAGGGGCAGATAAGCCGATTAAAGGCTTCCAGTGTAAGAGGGAGAGGGCAGGGTGAAAGAAAGGCAGGAAAATAGTAAAAGAAGAAATGGAATCCGATAAAAAGTCCGAGATCATGCTACGTTTCAATTCCCGCAGGGCCGGGTGATGACTGCAGAGTCAGTGAGGCAGTCAGGCAGTCGGACAACAATGGACTGCTGCCGACAGCAGGTAATTGGCCGTGACATCCACCTTTTACACTCTCGGGACTTCATCGGCTCAATCCGGGCTTTAATTGAGGCCGGATTGTTCCACGACAAGGCAGACCCAAGAGGAACACGGTTTCACCTAGACAGGCTCGTAGATCGACAGTGCAAGTGTCTACTTTCCTCCGGACAATGGTAGTAAATTGTATCTAACCCACACCTGCATTTTGTATTATTTCATTAAGCCAGTTACAATACTGTATTAAGAAAGATGATAGAAAATAACTAGATTTTGTACATTCGAAACATAATTCCTCAAAAATTTACCAAGTTGTACATTAATCTTCCCATCACCCAATAGTCTCGCCCAAGCCTTGTCCAACAAAACCCATCCCAACAATTCCATAAGGAGACTACAGAGGAAATGGCCCCGTGATCTCTTTTTCTGATAAATGGGAAGTGAATTTTATTCAGTGTAGTGAAGTGTAAAAAATCGATTATTTTCTCCTCCACAATGTCATATGTCAAATGGCCGTAAATATATCTACGCTCGACAAATTACATACTGTAACCAAGGATTGCAGACAGTAATAAAATATTGAATAAAAAATATTTTTTATAGAAAATTCCAAATACAAGCTGCAATATAGTTTTTAACAATAATGGTAAATACTGAAAAACCACTATTATATTCACTTAGGTTTTCACTGTGCAAATTCGAAGATTGATTTGACTGTTGGCAAATAGCACAAATCTTATGATTAAATCCGCTATATTTCGTGGTCCGATTGACCAAATAACTTCTTTCGATTAATTAATCCTTATGTAAGGTACTAGTTGAAATGAAAAAGTTAGTGTCATGAGCGGGATTCGAACCCACGTCCTTCTGCTAAATACGCCGATGTTCTACCACTTGATCTACTGTGACTTCAATCCAATCGGACACCAACTTCCCATCTCAACCCCACATTTCGAATTTTCCCTCCTTTTCGCCATTTTTCATTCAATTTTTATGATTAAGTTAACTAATATCATACTGAAGGACTTCCCCAACTACCCCGTGACTGTTGCTGACTAGGTAAATGGCAAACCATCTTACAAATACCTTTTACTCGTGATTACAAATTAAAATTAGGTTTACATTGGCGGGTTTTTAACCCTAAGCTAAAATACTTAGGTAGAAAAAATAATTATATGTAAAACTTATATTCGACTTGAGATCATTCAGGACAATAATTTTTTTCTGGCCAAAAAAAATTATTGCACGGTAATAACAGAGCACGAGATACACCTGGTTCAGATTTGCCAATCGGTCAGAACTCGATCTTACCTATTTTCTACCTATGTTACCCTCCAGGTGCTGTCAACAACCAGGTTATTTCCGCCCCCTTAGCATGGAGTTTTTAAATTTAGGCACCTTGCATGCAGTCAAAATCAAATCTGCGCATGCATAAACATACATAAAGAACACATTATGTGTCACGATAGCTCAAGTGGTAAGAGCAGCGGCGTATCGAGGCCGAAGGTCGTGGGTTCGGATCCCATCGTGACACTAACTTTTTCATTCCAACCAAGATCTTACATAAAAAGAATAATTAACTGAAATAAATAATTTGGCCAGTAGATCATAATGTACAGAGTTGAGCGTATCATTCCATATAATAATAATATATTATTATTATTAAATTAAATAATTTTGAAATTTAGTGGCATGATAATGATATATTCAACAACAAAAAAACTAATTACAAATTAATCATATTTTGGAAAAATTAATTAAAAAATGATTTTTATTTTTAAAAAATCCTGATAAGCTTGGTGCCGATTATTTCTTTATAAAATTACGTCTTTTTTGGCACAACCCTGAAAATCAAGCATTGAAACATTTTTAGGTGAAAATTTCGTACTAATTATTCAGAAATCGTGAGATGCGGTCTGGTGTGATGTAGGTTTCAGCAAAACATTTTCTTTGACGTGCCAACGTTTCGATCTTTATTGAGATCATCTTCAGGGCTCAAATTGTTTGTCTTCTGTGTAATTGTGATATTCTTGAGTGTCGTGTAGAGAGAGTGCCATGTATATTACTTGAACATCTAAATAGTTAACATTATTTTAGGTAAACTTTTAACATTACGTTTAGCATTTACCCCATTTTTCCAAGTCCTGTCCAGATTCTACTTTTCTTCCATTATTACCTAACAAATCTTTTGTGCAATTAACCAAGCATTTGCGCTACTCAGTCATCATATTAATTAACTGAATGTATTTATTATTCTATAGAAATGGTTAAGTTGGTTAAAATACCAAATTTTGTTAGATGTGTAAGGGAATTTCCAATTAATCTGTTGGTCCGTTTGGTGTCATTCATTCCTACAAAAACTACGTCCCTGTTTACCAAGAAAAATCTATGGTTGATTTTGCTGTAAAAAAAATGTTGTCTGGCAACGTCTTAAATGAGGCCCAACCTCGAACATCACGTAGAGTAAAGTCAATTTTTGATATAAAATAAAATTTATATCAACCCAACAAGTGCTAAAATGCGTCCAAACTGTTTAATATAGTAAGGAAATTGCACGATAAAGTTTCAGGGAGGATTGGATAGCGAATTCGTTAGCCTAGCACACCTTAGAAAATGCATTTGTAAGGGTGTTTTGCAATATCTTGGCATCAAATAAATGTGGACAAAACAGCCATTCCTTGGTGAAAACCGTTACCAAACTCGACCATCTTAAAGTCACCATCTAGGAAAGTCTGCATTAGCCTGTGAAGAGATTGAGACGCAATCTCTCCATGACAACGCAAGGCCCTTATATTTTGTTGATGACTCTGCGGAAACATTTCGGCTGAAATTGCCACACACCTAACCTCTACGCCGGACGTGGAGTCTTCCCGCTAAAATTTGTTCCAGTCAATATTTATTTAAATCAAAACTTGAAAGCTTTAATAATTTCACAGAAGAATGTTTCAGGGAAATCGATAAAACTGATTTCCTCAAAAATAGGCAAATATATATTGAAACGACAAAGGAAATTATTCAACCTTTTTTAAAAAAATTATTGAAAAAATAACTATAGAAAGAGATTTATTTCAATATTTTTTTAAGTTTCAGCACTGTACGTTTTATCAATATACTTTATTTTAGTAATTTGTTAACTTGCATATTCATTCAAGACCCCACGACAAGTCTTATTAATTTTTTTGTCTATAAAAAGCTCAGCTTGGAATTTTCAGTTTTGACAAGGCTCTTAAGTCGATTTTTAGAAAATAGTTATAATGATATGTGTAGAGATTAGTGACCGTTAATCGATAGTTATTCAGATATCGTGAGATGCGGTCGGGTGTGATGTAGGTTTAAGAAAAACATTTTCTTTATCGTGCCAACGTTTCGATCTTTTATTGAGATCATCTTCAGGGCTCAAAGTGTTTGTCTTCTGTGTAATTGTGCCATCCTAGCGGGCACTCTCAACACGACACGCTAGGATGGCACAATTACACAGAAGACAAACACTTTGAGCCCTGAAGATGATCTCAATAAAAGATCGAAACGTTGGCACGATAAAGAAAATGTTTTTCTGAAACCTACATCACACCCGACCGCATCTCACGATATCTGAATAATTATAATGATATCCAATTATGTCTCATACAAGCTTACACAACATTTTCTGAGGAAAACACAGCCTCTGTCTCGTTCCCAGCTGAAGACAATAGCCGTGTGATATTAAGAATGTAGTAGCTCTATGAAAACATGACCAATAAAAAATGGCCAAAAAAGGTGTTAATACCCTTTATTAAGCTCATAAAAATTGCAGTAGAATGAGTTATAGAGATTCTAAAAGTAAACCGAAGTGGTATTTGAGGAATTTGATTTTCCTTATTATTTCTATTTTTATATGTAAAATGGTTAAATACACTATACCCAAAAAATAGAATAATTTACAGTATAAAATATCATGGCTTGTTCTTCAGGAGCACCATTTTTCTTCAAACTATGTAGTCTGAAAATTGGTTTTGATGTAAATACATTAAAGGTTTTTCTTATTAATTATCTATTAAATGAATTGTGGTACAGATCACATATGTTTTTAATAAAAATATGTATCACTCTTTGATAAATCGAATCATTTGGTAATATGAAAAAAATGGCTTTTTAGGAGGTGGTTTTAGACTGTAATTAAATATTGTAAATAAGTTGAGGTGACATGATATCTCAAGTTTCATAATTTTATTTGGCTGTTTTTATGAATTATGCTTTGCCAAATTAGGAGGGTCACGAGCACATTAAAATCAGTGTGGGGCTTAATTAGCTCATTGCAATCAGTCAAGTGAGATCGGCGGCCGGTCGATTGCAATAATCCCTGTATTAACTCGTAAAAATACGAACGCCGAAGGGAAAGGCGTCGCATGACATAAACATGCAGAGATTAATGGATGGGGAAACGGCCTCTTCGAGGATAATGGACCAGGATGGGTCTGCTCGGATACACTTGTCCGGAGAGAAACTCGGCTAATATATGGACGCCTCCTCCTATTTCAACGGCAATTAAATCCGAGACCGTTTCCTCGGCTGGGCTAGAAGCGAATTTGAGCCAATTTCGCACGTAACAACCGAGGAGAGTTGAAGCAATCCAGTGACAAATCGGTACCCTTGGAATTGCCCAACGTGCTGAGTTCGGTTTGGATTTTCTCGGCTCTTTGCCTCACAGCCGGGACACAATCTTTGGGGTCAACACCGGGTGCGTGTTGCAGCATGGGCATTTGCGGTTGAACCATCGTCAACATTTTCACGCACGCCACTCAAAATGACGGCTCCCCGCTATCAAACAGCCACCGGAAAGAACAAGTTTAATGTAGATCAACTGATTTAGCAATAAATCATAAAAACACAAACCCACCAGGAATGGCGAAATGGAAACACGCGTCTGACAACCGGCAGACCTGGATGATCGGAAACGACTAACCTACTGGTTCACTACCTTTTTCGGATTATGTTTTACTATATCAGGCTACTAACAACGCATAATCGCACAAACTACAGTACACTCTTAACCACTAATTCCAAAGGCACTTGTAGGTCATTTCAATCATCACTTTCAGTTGCATGTCTAGTTAGGAGCTTTCAGCTTCATCTACGGAATCGTATACGCCTAATTATTTGCTTAATTTTTCCACTAGAACCTTGTCATTTTTTATTGAAAACACTCGGTATATCGCTTACTGTACATTAAAAAATAAATAATAACTCTGTATCCGTTAAATTTACACATGTAACTTACGTTTCTTTAACATTTAAGGTTGATTATACCATCCAATTAATTGGTCAAGCGAACCACGAAAAATAGTGAATAGTTAATTTTACCATTAAATTCATTAATTTCCTGGTCCGCTTGACCAATTAATATAGTACAATTAATTAAGGTTTTTAGTTGAGATAAAAAATTCAATGACACGAGCGAGATTCGAACCCACGATCTTCGGCTAGATACGCCGCTGCTATACCACTTGAGCTATCGTGACCTCGATCCACTCGGACACAAACTTCCCATCTCAACCGCACCTTTTGAATTTTCCCTCCTTTTTGCCATTTTTCAAATGTCGTGTAATCGGATTGGATTCTCGGCGACAAATGAAATGGCCACGGAGAGCTTTTAGTGAAGTATATTTCATTTTAATTAATTAAATTCACTAATTTCCTGGTCCGCTTGACCAATTAATATATTACAATTAATTAAGGTTTTTAGTTGAGATTAAAAAAATTCAAAAGGTGGGGTTGAGATGGGAAGTTAGTGTCCGAGTGGATCGAGGTCACGATAGCTCAAGTGGTAGAGCAGCGGCGTATCTAGCCGAAGATCGTGGGTTCGAATCCCGCTCGTGCCGTTGATTTTTTTACCTCAACTGAAAACCTTAATTAATTGTTGATTTTACCGTTGAAATGTTAATGTGTTTTTACAATTTCGAGTACACCATAAGATAGTTTATTAAATGAAGAGGTTTTTGTGATGTTTGAAACTCATACAAATATGTTTTTGAAAAACAATTATTTTTGAAAATTTATCAAAAGTTTCTCCTTTCTAAAAATTTTTCATTTTGGGTTGAATTAATAAAAAAAATATCGACGTTTGATAAATTAAAAAAAGTTGCTTGTTATAGGAAATTTAATGCAAAATTCACAAATGCCGTTAATAGTGGTAACAAATGCTCTAGATTTTGAAAAAATGCCGTTTTTGGCTTAAGATCAGGATTTTTTGAAAAAACACGTAAAGATTTATAACTTCCGATCGGATTAGGATAATCCAATTCGGTTCGTTACATTTTACTCTAATTAGGACGTATTATAACAAATTGTTTTTTATTCGGTTTTTGCTGCACTTCCTTGTATACAAACTCAAAATTTTTTACCAATCTATTATATTTTTGTCATAATATTAATTACAACAATGTAATTCAAATTTACCGAGATCAGAAATCCACGAGTTTTATTTTTTTTTTAAATTAATTATGCAGGTAGGAAGGTTAGAAAGAAAATTCACCAAATTTCGTCAAACAGAATCAACAGTTTGCAACAAGAGCGTTTTGAAGCTGTTCAACGCTTGTTGGATGATGTTGTTGATGTCTAACCCGTCTTTTTATGATGTCCTACAAGTATTCTATGTGATCACATCCTCCATGTACAGGGTACACGATGTTGTCTCCTATAAATGGAGCTTCCAGTCGAACTTATTCAATGAACAGTTCACACCAGACCGCATCTCACGATCATTAAATAATAATTAATTAATCGACACTATGAATTACACATTCTCTAGATATTAAGATCGATACGGCATGGACGTTGATTCACCCCATACTGGAGGTCTTTGAATAGGTTGTGACTCACGTTTGGAGCATGAAGCACAGTGTTCTCCACATTTGGTACCGGTCATCTGATTGCCTCAAACCAAACGGACACACATCTGTGAAATGAACCCATTGTTCAGGTCTTCAAACGTGATGCTGATTCGCGAACGTTGTGTTTCTACTTGATACTTCTCTTGCAAACCTGATGCGGGACCTGAAACTAGACTATTATCACGAAGCCTTTGATGACTGTTTTAGAGTCATCCTCACATTATGGACCGTTTGGAATCAACTACCTATCAAGGTAGCCTTTAAAGGTCGGTTCCATAGTGCAATAAGAGCAATGAAAGGATAGTCTAAGCCATAGAACATCTCGGTCGACTTCTCTTCGATCAAAAATTCCAGTGGTCTAAACCGGTGTAGACCATCGTGGATGGTAGAGGGTGGCACGCCCACGACTTCGGTGAAGTAAACACTGCTACGGCCGCTGTTGGCAGAAGCATCTGCCCGAGTCAGATCGTCTCGACTTAAAACCAAACTTTAAATAGGAAAAAATTAATAATTACTATTTTATTCATATTTATTGTTTCATCAAAGAAAAGTGTTTATAACAAAAACAACAATTAAATCACATGACAAGTTTGCTCTGGAAAGGATGAAATTCAACTGAATTTCTTTATTTTTAATTTAAAGATTGTAAAAGGATTAGTAACAAAATAAATGTAAACAAGTTATTAAGTTTTACGTTTTAAGTCAACTGTTACTATTTATAACTAGTAATTATATAAAGAAAACAAGTAAATACACGTGTCCCGATGTTTTTAAGGATTAATACGTTAGAGATTCATAAAACGGAAATATGAGTGATCTTCAGTGGCTTACATGGGCAACGTTAACATATTTCATCCAAATTTGGACTCTTAAGGAATCTCTAAGAAAGAAAAAGGTACACTTAAAGTTGTTTTCTTTCGGTCTTTCGGTATCGATCTTGGCTAGTGAAAAGTTTCATTGAAAGTAATTTTGAATGTTTTATTGTATTAATTAAATAAGGAATCAATTTTTTTGATCATTCATTCATTTTGTTCCGGATATCGAAATACCATAGACAGGTATGGCAAAACGGGATCGTGGTCCCCGACAAACACCTTTAAGTGCCATTATTATCTCAAAAAAAAATTAACCGTTGCTACAAACTTGTTACTTTAATATCAATTTTAAAGAGTTTCAGGAAAACGTCTGAAATAAATCATTCAGAGTGGCCATGGAATTGGCGTGTAAACGTATGTAGTCCGAGGACTTAATATACTTTTATTGGCTGACCACCATAACCATTCTCCGGCTCAATAATTTCATAGATGCTAGGTTTCAATCTAAATTGATATTTTACATATATAATTCAAATATATCGTTCTTCTCCAATTTCAAGTTCTCTGTCTCATCTGAAACCCGGAAAAGATTTGATTTCAATCGAAGATATATGAGACATATGAATATGTGATAAATGGGACTTAATTAAAAATTAAACAAAACGTTTTTAATATTCGGACGTGTTAAGTTGTTAAAAATTAGGGATTTTGCCAATTTAAAAGAAAAGAAAACACTCCATGCATAACACAAATTTTCATGAATAGTTCGCAAGGTTAACAAAACAGAACATCTACTAAAACCTATGGTTTCAAACATATTGCCGAGTTGACAGTTGGACACGACACACAACCCGTCCATTCTACATCGGTAATGAGACTTGCAGATTTGTATTCTATTTCGCAAATACAATATACATATAATCCCCATTTAACCAAAATATGCAAATATCCATCCTAATCAATGCTCAACAGGGGACAACTCCTTATGAATTTCTGGTCTGTTGTCCGATTTTTGGCCAGATGTCATTATCATTTAACTAATTTTCCATTGTTGAGACATGACGATAGAAGCCCCATAAATAAACATTAGACTTATCTTATTATATATTGTCTAATATTTGAACTATTACAATTTATTGTAAGTTATTTTATTAATATTTGGACGAAATTCTTATACATTATATTACATTATTTTTTTACACCATTTCCTGACGGATTATATTGAATTATATTAGATATTGTCAAATTTCAGCAAAACTATTATTTTTCGAATGCAAATAAAATTTTCATGACCCCGAGTGGGGGGAGAGTTGTTCCAAAACAAATAACTGTTTTGTGTGAACAACTTCAGACGAAATAAAATTTTAGGTAGTGGAAAAGAAAAATCTGTTCGTGATAACACAATACAATTAAGGATAACAAAGAATGAATAATTTTATTTGCAGGTATTAATGCCAAAATTGTTTTCTCTACTGTTTGTTTTTAAATTAACTAAAAATGTACAAATAAAATAAATTGTAACATTATTCATAATTTCTTATTTTGAAAATAAACAATAAGTGATTTTAATAGCGACTATAAACTCTCAATTCTTCGAACTTGTTACGACTTACTAAATTACACAAGCATAGCTCAAAGTCGATATTCATTGGCTTACTTGTAATTAGAAGTAACACAACATAACACAAAAGAAAGGTTAACCATTTTATTTGGAGGCGGTGAAGAATTGAGAAAATTGAGCAAAATTTGTATTCATTTTTTATTTCCTTGTCCAACGAGAAAAATATGACAGTTTTATCTGTAGGAAGCGTCAATTGTAATTGTTGTAAAAAATATTAACAGTACAAATATACATAAAAGTATTCCATTCAGTATCGAAAAATGCATAAAAAATTAAATTGCACACCGGCCGCTGAGTGTGTTTGCATGTTAAAACGAATAATTTAAATGTTGCTAAATAATTTGACATTGTGAAATTATCCTTGCAACGGCATTGATAGAGGCGTTCGAAAACTAATTTCAGCCACGACGGTCGTTAAAGAATAATAACTAATTTTCAAATATTACGCCTATCTCTCGTTCAAGTTTTTACAAGCCAAGAAAGAGTTATTACCATTCAAATGAGTTTTGACAAATTTATATATTTGCATACGCGTTTGTTTAAACACGAATTTATATTTGATTGAAGCCTTTTTCGGTAATCAACATCTGTATAAAGTGGGAGCGAACCGATTGAATCGTCAATTTAACTCCTTTACTGGTGCAAGTTCAGTTCTCGAAAGGAGTGTGAAGTACCTATACAATAACCTGGCTTATTTATAAATAACTAAATGTTTTAAATAGAAATATATTGTTGAGCAGTTTCATCAGTGACCAATCATATAGATAACAGAAAGTTTTGATAACAATCGATGCATAGGAAAAAAAAAAAAAACTCCATTTTTTTCACACACTCAACCTCACTTTCTGAAACACACACACTCTTTCTCACTCTCTCTCTCTCTCTCTCTATATATATATATATATATANTTTTATTTTCTTCTTTTTTCTCTTTATCTCATTCTCTCTCATTTTCTCTCTCTCATCTCTCTATCTATCTATCTTCTATATATTTATCTCACTAGCCCAAATTTTCTCTGTGTTCTCCACCTTTATTTCCTCTCTCTCTGTCTCTCTGTCTCTCTCTCTCTCTCTCTCTTCTCTCTCTCTCTCTCTCTCTTCTCTCTTTCCCTCCCTCCACCCCCTCTCACTCTATCTATTTATCTATCTATCTATCTTTATTTCCTCTCTCTCTGTCCCTCCTTCTCTCTCTCTTTCCCTCCCTTCCCCTCACTCTCTCTCTCTCTCTCTCTCTCTCTCTCTCTCTCGCAATTTTACACTTTCTCACTCTCTTCTCTCTTTATTTCCTCTCCCTCTCGACATATATTATCCATGTAAAAAATAGGACTATAAAAACGAAAATTAACTTTACCGGTGGGAAACATTCATTTTGACTTAAATTTTTTATATTTATAATTCTAATTAATTAATATTTATGAAAGGTATTGGTTGAGAAATATGACTGAGAGAAAAGTCAGTGTCATGCGCGGGATTCGAACCCATGACCTTCCGCTAAATACGCCGCTACTCAACCACTTGAGCTATCGTGTCACTGTAATGGATATAATTCTAATATTTATTTACTTTTGACAGGTACATTATAACGTTACTAAGCCCACTAATCATGAAAGCTACTTTGGAGCTCTTGTACCAGCTTCATTGCACTTTTTTGTATTTATCATACTTAAAGATTTTTCGACAATACTATTTATGGGCGGGTTGGCATTAATATATTCAAAATATTGAAAAACTAAAAGTATTATTTACCTTATCTAGCCATTCATTAATCATTATTGATTAGCCTTTTAGACTAATATAATTGCATGACGCGTTTGGGAAAAAATTAAATTTTTTTATTGTATATACATGTGTATATGATTGAAAATAGTTTATCAACATGTTTATCTCTTTATGCTCGTGTGTATGTGCACCGAAATACAGAAAACGATTATTTAAAGTTTTTCAAAACCTAATAATGATATTGTAATGCACAATGATCGACTCAGTTAACTTTGATCGTAATCGTTATCTTTTATAACCTACCACAATTTTTGGATTAGTCTTTTGATGTTCTTCAACTATAGACCAAAGTCTAGAATACAAGATAGATTTTAGGCAGATTTTTCTTAATTGATTTCCACGAGTCGAGTTTTTATCATAAGTGCTAATGTTTTACCCAACCCGTTTCCACCTGGTGAAAACGTCGAGGCAGAAAGAGAACTGAGAAGCGATCTAGCGGTCCTAGTCAGTACCGGTCGGTCCAGATCACTTCTTTCCGTGTTCCAGTGGCCGCAATTAACTGTCCGGCACACGGCCCTCGCTACTAATGGGGTCTGGCAAAGGAAACAAGTCGCCACTTTATGAATTATTCAGGGTTGACGGTGTCGACGAGTCTGCCGTCAAGAAATTTTTGCTTTTCATTGTCTTTCGAAAAAAAGGAAAAAGGAACTCATAAAAAAAAAGGTTTTTTTCATTAAGCTACAACATGAATATAGGAGCATCGGGCCAAAATCAAATCACTGAAGGATGATCTATAACATTCAGTTAGAAATAAACTTTCAGTTGAAAATTTAATTGGTCTAAAAAATATATACCCTATTTATTGATCAGGAAAGAAAAAATATGATATTATTTAAAAAGAATGTTAAAATTTTTGTTTAAAAAAATGAGATTATAAAAAAATACTGATTGTTATGATTTATAGATGTCATCATTGGCGCAGTGAAAATAACAAAAGTTAACCTACAAAGAAATTTCATAGAATTAGAGATAGGAAAAGGAACACGAAAATTACACGAATTATAAGATTTATTTTTTTTTTAATAGAAGCCAATATGATGAATTAAAATCAGATAATTTGTAAGATCAGAGGGGTACGCAAATTATTTATGAAAAAATAGTTTGATTTCGCAAAGATGATATTGCATTTTTTTGAAGAAAAAATGTAACTTAGTATAGAGAATCTGTGTTTGAAGAAAACTTCTTTCATTTCACTGTTACAGTGGTGGACGTAAAACAAGTTTTCTTCAAACGCAGATTCTCTATTATGGACTTCCATAGCTTGCACTGTACTACTCTAGAGAAAATATAACTTATTATATTTATTTGTATACTGCCAACTGTGTGTGAAGGAGGTTACAAAATAAGGAAACAAATGTTATAGGGAACTATTTTAAAACAAATATTTCAAATTGTAAAAACGAGATTGGTTTAATATTGTACAAAAGGAGAACATTTGATGTATATTATAATTAATGATTATTCGGAGATCGTGAGATGAGGTCTGGTGTGACGTAGGTTTTACACAAACATTTTCTTTATCGTGCCAACGATTCGATCTTTATTGAGATCGTTTTCAGATTATTTGGAGATCATAAGATGCGGTCTGGTGCGACGTAGGTTTTAGAAAAATTTTTATTTATCGTGCTAACGTTCCGATCTGTATTAAGATCATCTTCAGGATCTGGTATTTATAAACATTGTTTAAATTTTACAAATACATGTAGGTTGTGATAAAATGAATTTATATAATGCTAAAAAAATTTAGATTAAAATTTTTTATTCACATCCTACATATATTTGTAAAATTTAAACAATTTTTATAAATACCAGTCTCTGAAGATGGTCTCCATAAAGATCGAAACGGTGGCACGATAAAGAAAATGTTTTCCAAAACCTACGTCACACCAGACCGCATCTCACGATCTCCGAATAAACATTAGCTAACGGTCACTAAACACCACATATTATAATTAATAAGGAAAGAAACAATTAAATATGAAATAAATTCTATATAGTTGAACAGACAATAAATAAAAAATACATTAAAAAATATAAGTACGAAAACATCCGAGAATTCTCTTCTTGTAAAGAAAATAAACATAGCAGTTGTACAAAACCTTAAAAAAAGACCGTATATAACCATTTTTTGAATCAATTCATATTACAACTATGCCAATTTAGTAGTCAAAAGTAAAAATATTATTGGTTGAAAAATACATAAAAAGTTAGATAGATTTTTCACCCATATTCGCCATTATTTGCACTTTTAAGTTTATGAGATCTCTAAATTGTTTATGCGTCAATCCGAAGCTTATGTCTCTACTGGTTTTATTATGGAGTTGTAAAGTAGTCTTATGCTGGGCAGTGATAAGTTGGATCGTTTATCAAGTAGTGGTGACAGGATTTTGTATTATTTCATCCGTTTTGATCGTTATGGCTTGCGTGCATTCCACATCAATCGTTTGACTACAAAAATCTACCAACTTCATTCACACTGACCCATAGCACAGGATTATTCCTCGTGATATTTCTCGAAAAACGAACCTCCATTCGCGCTAATAAATTAAATTCACAGACCAGTCTTTAATTACATGGACCCCAGAGTACTTGATATTCTTTGGGGTCATAGGAAGAAGTCTCTCTATTCAAGCTAATAAATTACTTCTTTGAATTAATCAACCTTTTTATATAATGTTTTGGTCGAAATGAAAAAGTTAGTGTCACGAGCGGGATTCGAACCCACGACCTTCGGCTTAATACGCCACTACTCTAACTACTTGAGCTATCGTTGAATCGTAATCAACCTAATTACGAAGTCACGATAGCTCAAGTGGTAAGACCAGCGGCGTATTGAACCGAAGGTTGTTGGTTCGAATCCCACTCGTGACATTAACTTTTCCATTTCAACCAAAACTTTACATAAAAAAGGCTAATTAATTGAAAGAAGTAATTTGGTCAATCAGACCTCTAAATATAATGGATCTAATAAATTACGTTCAAACACTAGGTTTCACTTCACTTATAGTGCTTTGTCATTCATCGTTTTCATTCCAGTCCTTATCATATATCCTTAGACGATTGTCGCTCATAGTATTGTACTATTTCAAGATTTGAAAAATGGAATGAATAATGAAGTATAAAAATAATTTGTGGAATTATTTAAGCACAACTGTTACCTTCTTTTCTTTTGAAACTGTTGCATAACAATGCCTTCAGGTGGAGCATAACTACGCTGATGGTTTCGCTCATAAAACCGCTCTGGCGATCTAAATAGCCGTTTCCAAAACTATCCGCATTAAATAAAATTTCCCTCGATCAAAAATTATATTCCGGCTGCCTGGGCAGGTCGATCCCAGTGAATTTATTCGCCCTATAATTGTGTGATTGCAGCCTCTGGTCGTTTTACATCAATCCTCCAATCGTTGTAGATTAACTATATTCGCCGGAACAGCATTGACTAATTGGTGAATTATTAAAATTGACCACTTGGGCGGATTGTGGTAATTTATAGACGTCGTAAATCTTCCCAATTGGATTGTTTACATTTATTGTTAAGGACTTTTCGACCTGGCAGACACAAGAAGAACGCAATCTTGGTCGATCCAGTATGAAGATGAGGCTAGAGATGTTTTTAAAACAGAACGTAGATTATGATAAAATATTCAACAATAAAAAACGAGTTTCATGCCAAGATTAATAAGAAAGGTATACAAGCAAAACAAAAACTATATTATGTGTGTTTTACATAAGGCAAAATTGAGTAATCACATATTTTATGTTTTAACGTAAAAAAACCTTCCATCCATATAGCTTGTTTTCATGGACAAAGTCATCATGTATTATTATCCCTTAAGAAATCATTCAAGACAATTTGTTTGGATATATTTACTTAGATTTATTTTCTACTCATAGTCTTGCAGATATTGTTTTTATAGAATAATCGTCGGCCATATTCGGATAAGTACAAGCGGCTTGTCACCACCCACGAATGTTTTGGGGGTTGTCTGCAACTGCGCACTACCCCAAAGTGACAGAGATTTCAAGCCCCCGTCTGTTTTGGCCATTTCTGGTCCGCTATGTTGGCCATCTACCTTCAGCCAAGCCTGAACTTATAAAAATTAATCTGGCCCGAATCATGGTTTTATGATTAATCACCCATTACGAGTTAGCTGAAAAACGATTTTTCAAAAGATTCCAATTTGTTCTGATTTTAACGGTACACGTAACTGCATTATCCACGCTACTGTCATCAACCTTAAATCATCGAGTTGAGCTCACTTAATTTTTCTGGCAATTTTTAACAAAGTTCTTAATCAAAACCTACGATGAGAGAAATAGAAGGCAACAAAAATGGACTTTTAAAATGTATGCTTAACATTTCTTAGATCGAAAGGTCTATGGCTTAACACTGTTGTGCGCATTAACCCGAACACTAAAACCTTACTGGGTTAGACGGACTCAAAATTGATTCTTGATTGAATTAATGACATTATCTAATAGCTTCTCTCTTCCGAATATCGGTCAAGAAGCCTTCATAGGAAGATTAGTCAATATCAAGACCTTCCTATTCTAAGAAAAGGTGACCGACATAAACTGTTTGGTAACAAAGAAAATATGTTCAATATTTTAAAACCGTTAGTCAACAATAATTATTTTTGATATATATGTATACTTATTATCATATCAAGTAGTTATATCACGAACGAATAATTTTTTAAAAATAAACATCTTTGTCTAACAAGTCATCGCAAACAAAATACGGAACGCATTTCTTTATGATTCATTTTTCTTCTACAAATATTGAATGAATTGTTTCAAACAGGACGGTTTTTATTTTTTATAATTGGGTGTTTGCACACCAAAATTCATACATACTGCCGCAGGTGTTCGATGTTGACAGTTATTGAGAAAAAAGCTTCTTTATTCACGCTAATAAATTACATTCATTGAGTTCATTTATACTGCTCCCAAATACTGGATATTCCTCGGGGCTGCTCCTGCCACACCAATAATTTACATTCGCACAGTATATTGATGCAAATAAAAAACAGATTCTCATCCATCCTTTTCCACACTTATTTGATTAATTTGCTACCAAGTACTTGGTATTCCACGGGAATTGATGGTCTGCCTTCCCCCATTCTCGCTAATAAATACAGTCTCATAGAGCGGTACAACAGATAAAACTATTTATAGCCTTGGTATATTGGAACTGCAAACTGTGTCTGCTTCTGTATCTGAACTTTTTCTTCTTGGCCCAACTTCTGCCAATGTCTTTTTTAACTCCAACAATAGGGACTGTGGTGGCCAAATGTTCAGTGTGGTAGGCTCCCGGCTAGAAGTCCAACACCATAGATTTAATTCCCCCCCCATTCATCTGGCTTTTTTTAAACTCTCTATCCTCCAAATATTATTTAATATTATTATTAAGAATTATTTAATATTTAATTAGTCATCGCGTTCTCTAAATTATCTTTTGTGGTAAAAAGTTCTGATATTAATGTTATTAAAGTTAGAGATGGAGAGATGCATTCTGATGTGGTGTGGGTTTAGCAAAACATTTTCTTTATCGTGCCAATATTTCGATCTTTATTGAGATCATCTTCAGGACCTTGTTTTGCCTGCATTTCAACAAAAATGTTCTCTGGTTGCTTGCAGATGCGAATTTCTTTTCATGTATAGCGATTTCCTTCAGAATTCTTTCGTCTTGTGGTCCATGTGTAACCGATATCTGTTCATAGAATCCCATGTCGTTCTTCTCCTGTAGAAATGTGTAGTGTTTACTTACCGTTAAGTAATGGTAATTTTGTAAGATGCGGTAGATCGTCAAGATCGTCAGATGCGGCCTGGTGTGGTGTAAGTTTAGAAAAAAGAATTTATCTTGCCAACGTTTCGATCTTTAGTGAGATCATCTTCAGAGCCGCTGTCAATGAAAAGAAACAACCATCTGCAATCAATCAGAGAAACTTTTTGTTGAAATGCAGGGAAAACAAGGTCCTGAAGATGATCTCAATAAAGATCGAAATATTGGCACGATAAAGAAAATGTTTTTCTAAACTTACGTCACACCAGACCGCATCTCTCTCTCTCTCTCTCTCTCTCTCTCTCTCTCTCTCTCTCTATCTATCTATCTATCTATCTCTCTCTATCTCTTTCTCTCTCTCTCTCTCACTCTCTATCTCTCTCCCACTCTCACTCTCTCTCTCTCTCACTCTCTACTCTCTATCTCTCTCACTCTCTCTCACTCTCTATCTCTCTCCCACTCTCACTCTCTCTCTCTCTCTCTCTCTCTCTCTCTCTCTCTCTCTCTCTCTCTCTCTCTTGTCTTTGTACCTGGTTAAACCTATTTGTCCGAGAAACCACTTCAAAATGACCGCTAACGTTTGTTAATTGATAGTTAATTCCTCAGCAAAGATAATAAAGTCTCTATAGTGGGAATAAGTTTAACTAAAAAAGAACTAATACATAATGTTATTTTAAGGTGACCAGCTCATTGGGTTAACTATAGGCATGGTAGGTACTTTAAGCAAAGATTAAAATTACCATCTTTGAGGTTTGAAAAGGAGATGATCTTTATCGACGCACTTGGAACAATTCTGCTTATAAAAGAATGGTGCTTTTCTCGTAAGTTCCCAAGTTGAAAAAGTCCCAAACCCTAGAATCAGTGGATTCTTCCCCGTTTGCCCCTTACGACGGAATGATCAACATCGATACGATTCCTGAATTCATCAACCTCGAGTTTGCCTCCCCCCCCCTAGCCAAAGCGAAAGGTGCAGTGGTCTCCATTGAAGTTCAACCCTCCTGTTAAGGGTCGTCTCCCCTATTGGTCTGTATACCCGAACCACCATATTGCCGTCTTTCATGAATATTTGAAGGGGGAAAGGAGACAAAATGGCAATTTGTTTCATTTTGCAGTTTAATTTTCTTAAAAATTAATTTAGCTTAATATTAGCGTTTATTTTATTAGGTTTCGTGGTCCGCTTGACCAAATAAATTCTTTTCAATTAAATAAGGTTTTGGTTGAGATGAAAAATGGCAAAAAGGAGGGAAAATAGGAAAGGTGCGGTTGTGATGGGAAGTTAGTGTCCGAGTGGATCGAGATCAGGATAGCTCAAGTGGTAGAACAGCGGCGTAATTAACCGAAGGTCGTGGGTTCGAATCTCCCTCGTGACACTGACTTTTTATCTCAACCAAAACCTTAATTAATTGAAAAGAATTAGCGTTTATGCTGAATTTATTTCACATCCTAGTTGGGCTTAGAAAAGACTCTAGAAATAAAAGGCATAATGGGAGCAAGTCGTCCTCATAATTGTCAATCACTACATAGCCCATAGCCCATTTGTTTGAGGTCTATTGACCGCCGAGAGAAGGTTGGGAGAAAAACAAAACAGCGATATATCCTCGCCACATTGTCACTTCATAGAAGTTATGAAGGTGGTGGTTTTATGGTTTGAGTAGGCTTTTTTTAAATTTATTTATTTATTTTTTTTTTTTTTGGACGATCACTTCTTCGAAGCAAGAATTACGAATGGCGCTGTTGAAGGAGTACGAAAGTATTCCAAAGCATTACTTTCAAAACCTCATAAAATCGATGCTACGTTGAAAGCAAGCGTTGATGAACTCAAGAGGAAGGTAATATTCCGTACTGGATTGAATTTTTTTTTCATTGTTTCCACAGCAACATTTTTGGTAAAATGGTTTTACTCAGTTTAACTTTTTTATTTTTTAGTGTTTAGTTAAGCTAAACTTACGTTTTTCTTTAAAATATCCAATATAACGATTGCAAGTATTTACTAAAAATCACGAGCGTGGCCACTTTTTTGCCTCTCGGTGGAAATCAAAAAGAAAGAATAGGCAGGTGCGCTCTTTGAAGAGATCTTGCACGCCCACAGGCGAAAGTGAAACAGGAAACCAGCTCCAGATCACACCTACTTTCCATAATAGGGAGCAATGTCCACGGGGAAACCTCTATCGGCTAGCCGATGACCCTCTTCCGACCGTTTTTCTTTCCAATTACAATAAATTAAATGTAAAAGTTGTTTGCAGAAAAACTTCAAATGTCCTTTGCGTATTGATTTACGACGGAGTTGTGACTTGCATCGATATAATCAGCTGCTGAATAGGCTACACTGGGTAACATTGAAGTTTAAAACCGGCAAGAAATTATTTCACAGCCGTAATTTAGATGAAATTGAATAAATTTAAGTTTACTGATTTGTCAATTAAGAGCACAAAATTCTGAATTTTATTAAAAGTGGCGAAAGATAATTTAAAGAAAGATTTCAAAAGCATGCGGCTGGCATAGTTCCAATGTTTTCTATCATTGGAGCAAAAATGATAATTTGGTGGATTTTTATATAAAAAAAGAAAAAATTCCTCAACTTTCTGATTATAGTATTACTGAGTAACTACCGGTTGGAAAGAGTTTATGAGAGCCATTAAGCCTTTAAAAAATAATATTTTGAACTGCCCAATCTGCTATTTCAATTATAAATAAGTGTATGTGTAACGGAAAAACGATTTTTTTCTTATAACTGTACAAGAAAAAAAATATAAATATTAAAACTAGTAAAAACAAACGCTTTATAGGTAGGAAGAGACAGAGAACAGAGAACAGAGGGGGAGAGAGTAAGTGAGAGAGAGAGAGAGAGAAGAGATAAATATATAGATAGATAGGTAGAGAGAGAGAGAGAGAGAGAGAGAGACATACAGATAGAAAGAGAGAGACAGAGAGATACATAGATAGATAGAGAGATAGATAGATATATAGATATATAGAGATAGAGAGAGAGAGAGAGAGAGAGACAGATAGAAAGAGAGAAACAGAGAGATACATAGGTAGATAGAGAGATAGAGTTAGAAAAAGAGAGAGAGAGAGAGAGAGAGAGAGAGAGAGCGAGACAGAGAAGAGAGAAAGGTAAAGTATTGGTTTTGTGAGTGGTTTAGATACATAATAAAATGAAACGTGTTGAATTTTTCTGAAAATTCTGTATTACGGAGTCCAAATACGGGGTTGTTCGAGCGTTTGACTGAACTCCGAGGCTTCCTGCGCTTTGCCTATATTGGTTTTTGTGTAGATTTGTGTTTTCTCTACTCCCTGATAATGTAATTGCCTCGGAAGAGCTAAATACAACAAACTTTAGAGGATAAATACATTAACCATTCGAAGGAAACCCATCAACTCAATATTCCTATCCTTAATCCGAATGCGTCTTCTACCTTCGGTTGCATCTTGACTAATCTCGAACCTACACAAACAATTAGAAGACTGTCTTCATTTTCTAGCAGAATGCCCAGTTTTAGCAGAGTTCCGAGCACGGCATATAGGCTTGCCCACGTTGACGAGAGAGCACCTAATCTCTTTACTAAATAACCCCGAGTCTTTAAATCTGGTAAAGTTTGCGATGGAAGCCTGGAACTACAGGAAAACGCTTGTTTTTTATTTCAACTATTAAATGTTTACTGTATATATCAGAGACACCCTGGTTATTCATTTATATGTGCATAAATAGATATATTGTTATTTTAGTTTATTTATATAGCTTTTTCTCTCTCTTTTGTTTATTCCTTAAGAAGAAATATTTTCCTTATTTATTAAAAATGTATAGTCCGACTCCGGCAGACGGTTGATAACCATTGCCGAAATGTGCTTTTTGTTTATGTACAATTTTTTTTTTTACTCTCTTTTGTTATCTAATAAAGTACTTTTTCATTCATTCATTCACACACAATTAAAATGTCAGTAACTGAACAGACACAACAGAAAGATTTTATTTTAAAAAAAGTATAGGATTGTAAAGTAAACAATACAGTACTTTTGTTGAGCAATGATAGTTGTACCGTATAGTACAGAAGTAGTGCGAGGATTTTGTCTACTTTCTTATTTTTATTAGGTATCGTCCCTTGGCAGGCGTACTAGAAATATAATAGAGATCTAATTTGCCTACGAAAAGTAAAAGTTTTGTGGGTGGATTTTCGCTGATTTAATTGCAATGGTTTTTTTTCTTGCACCAAATTCCAACATTGTTAGATAAAACTGCATGCAGATATTGAGACGAAAACACAGGATCATCGTTACTAAAAAAAATCGCTTTTGAGGGTAGGGATAAACGTTTATGAGAAGGAATGTCAGCTTTCAATTATGTACACTTGAAACAGCATAGGAGCCAGTACGTTGCTCTTAGGAGCACACCAGCATGGAGTCGTTTATTTTCTACACATCATGTTATTTCAAGCGTAGAAGGAAAGTAATTATTCATTTTCTTATCGTTTTAAATAATGTTAATGGCTAGTAATTTCCTTAGATACTTTCTGACCTCTTATTTAAAAACCATAGAATTTGGAAAAATGCTAACAAAACCATTGCACCCTTGTAACCTGGCCGACGCCCACAAAAATTGCATTTTGATATTAGGCTGTACTTTAATTTAGTATCAACCTACAGAAAGTAGAATAATTATATATAATCGGTATAAAAATACGCGGAAGTCAGCAGAGTGCAATAATGGCAAAATATTATTTATTCCTTAAAGCATTATCAATTTTATGGTGTTTGAGTTAAGGTTTCATGTAGAGCAGCAGGTCTACGATTTAAGTGGAATGAACGATGGAAGACAGTACATTTGGCGCAGAGTCAAGAAGACAAATAATTTTAATTCTTCTGCTCTATTCCATTAGTGCAATTCTGTTTGAGAACAACTATGAAATAAGAAGATATTAGCGTACAAAAATTTCATAGTTATGTTATAATATTAATCCTCGTTTTACGAAAATTCTCCGTTTCTACTCTAGATAGAGATCTACGAGTCTGGGAATGTAGAACATGTTTTCAGCAGTTACTCCATGCAAAAGTTCGCAACAATTTATGATATGATCTCAGTAGGAAAATATTTAATATATCATGTTAATAATTTCTTAAAGGACGAAATACTTTAAATGAAATATAGCATCATGTTACGTAACGTACGGGAAGCATTGCGTTTTGTCATGGTTATTCTGTATTTTCTAATAGCAGTTCAGAACTGTCAGAAAATAAATTATCATTTAAATGCTGCAATTTTAACAAAACAAATTCCTTTATAAGACTATTATTGCGATGACGTTTTACGAAACGAAACTGAATAGTAACATTTAGTTTTTATTTTAAGTCGGATATGTTTATTAATTTATTGCATAATCTGGATGACCAGTCCATGGTTTATACTAAACGAATGGCCTGATCTCCAACAAAATTTTAATTTTAATGCCATTTTTTTAAATGTATAGATATAAAATGTAATCAATAGTAGTAAATGCAATAATTATGATATGTGGGTCACTTGATCTGGTTATTGGGTCCGTCTACTCTAGCAGGTTTACGACAGATAAACAGGCATGATTTTATATGCTCGCCCAAAACTAATTTTAAAAACGGAACGTGAGGTCTATCAATTTATGTCTAAATATCTCTTTTACTATTGTGTTCTTTAAAAAATACAAATTTTTTCAAAAAATAAACGTAAATTATAAAAATACCTTAATTTATTCCCTTGACTTGCGGTTTTATTTTTTTTCCTTGCACCCTGGTAATGATTTTGTAGGTGTAAAAAGCTTCAATTACTTTCCGAAGGTTCCTATACCTGGTTTACTTTCCAAGGATCAATGTCGCTAGTAAAGATTATATATAATTAATATAAAAGCTAATTATATATTGTATATCCAGTATTTATTAAAAAAAATTAAAATATGAAATCTAAACAGCATTGGGTACACGGCTAAACTATCTGCCAAGAAACTTTATCATATTACATAATTTTTTTATATAATACAAAAATTTACCATATTAATTATTGACCTTCTATTTTATAAATACGAAGTTGCTCATCAATCAATCTATCTGATGAGACTTACCGTTTGAACTAAAGAAAACAACATACTTAGCGGTCCCATTTATCAATCCGTCACCTCTGATAAAAAAAATCTGTTTTAACTAGGGCAAAGTTGTTCAACATTACAAGCAGTCTTGTTTTAACCCATTTTTCGATTTTTAGCTTTTAAGTATTTTATGTATGCATGCACGATTACTTTTGTTTAGGAATAATCAGTTTAAAATTAATCATCAATTCCATCGGTCCATCACTCACCCTCTCACTCATTCCCTCCCTCTTACTTTGTCACTCTCTATAACTCCCTCACTTTCCCTTCTCTCTCTTCAATTCTCTCATTGTATCTTGATTTATGTCTTAATTTTTTTTTAAATTTTTTAAACTAATATTTCGTTACAACCATTCTGTTGCTACCATTTCAAAAAAAAAAATTATAAAAAAATATATACTTAATTGTACATCTTGCGTGCAGAGGTGTTGGCGATATCAACATTTAATGCAATTAAATCTAATTACAGGAATCTAATTATGCCCACGAGGTCGACAGTCGATTCGTCAGTTGTTTAAATAGGTAATAAGATATAATTAAAAATTGCCTAAAGGTATTTAACATTGTGATTTAACCTCATTCACATCATTTTATCATTTCGAATTGCATTAGTCACTTGTCACTATAATTTTTCCTTTCGCACTCCATTCATGACACCTTCTGTTTTATGCATCTTCATTATGTATCTGTATCTATCAACTTTATTTATTCCCTTTTTCCTTCTTCCCTCTGTCTGTCAACAGAGAGATACNTGTTGTGTGATTTTTTATGTTTCTTTAACTCTCACTCTACCACATTCATTTACTGAACGCTATTTTTTCTCTGATTTTCTTTTTCTCTGTTTCTTGAAATATGCATGTTATTCAGTGTATATCTCTCTGTTCTCTCTCTCTCTCTCACTCTCTCTCTTTCTCACTCACACACACACACACACACACACACACACACACAAACCCACTTTTTCTTACAGCGCGCACACGTACGCACAAAATTAAAAACGTAAATTATAACTTGCCAATAATTAACCATAGGTGGTGTATTCGACATATTTACGTCATGATGTCTGTTTGTAAAATAAGATTTGATTGAGTACATGAAACTTATGATATTGATAATTGCAAATTCCAGCTATGAAATGAAACAACGATAGGTCATATTTGAACCATACGTTTGTAAGGCATTTTGTTCTTAGGGAAACAAGGATGGATATACATGAGAATATAAATAAAACAATGTACACAAATTCCTGTGACATTCGTATAAATAAAGCAATTAGAATAGTTAGTCGATGGTGTACTACAAATAACAGGATGGACATGACTCTGGTCGCTTAGGTGCCTTATAGAAGGCGAATCATGCTGCAGTGCCATCAGACCATCTCATTGGTTCACTATGATTCATAATTCTCATTAACTAGAATTAGAATTAGGAGGATTATTTATGATATATAATTTCTCAGAATAAAGATGGCAGCCAGTCCAAACAATTTTAGTCTTGTAAGACTAGTATCATTGATCTTAGAGTTAGGTTATTATTTATAAAATAGCTAACTTTATTTGAACCCAAATTTTGCCGACATGGACTGAGGATGAGTGGAAAAATATATAAATTATTTACTAAAATTTAATATTGTGAAACGCTTTATGGAGTGCGAAACATACTTGGGACACAAGGGTCATACCAAATACATCATTTCAGTTCTCCATTTCTTTTCTTTTTTCGTGGGTTTTTGAACAACTTGTCATATTAAATTTCAGTATTCCGGGCCGCTGAAAATCGAACCCGGGATCGTAACAGAATTGTCAACACCTTAATTGTTCCGATCTTACTTCCCTATTTTTTAAGCCGTTCTGTTACAATAATTTGAACTCGTACATAAAAAGGGAGGCAGCTAATTGGGCTTTAAGAAAGCCGGGAGCTCTAAGATTTGTTTTCACCCTGACGCAACAATAACCTTTCTTGGTCATCATCCGATCTTTCAAGATCCCACTATTAGATTCTCGTTAGTCCCTGTTTTTTTAATTAACCGTTCGGGCGTCTTCGGTCGTGTGGGTGATGGAATTAATTTTCCGTCCGCTGGCCGGCTCCCGTCACGTTATAAATGGCCTTTTAATGAGGAAATTATGATCTCGCGGGATGAGTTATAAAACTCAATATACACCCGGGTAATTAAAAAACAGGGAATGATGACCGCCGCGGCGACGGGCATAACTCTGGAACTACCTGGTTTTCGCTTTTTTTAATTACCAGTTACAAATCCCCCCTCCTCAACATATAACAGCTGAAAATAGGAAATACTAATATTAATTTACATCTAAATTAAATTAGTAAATATTAACAAGTACTTTAATTACAAATTGATTCTGGAGTAATGCAAAAGTACAAACAATTTATAAAATATATTGCTTTGTTTTTTCTCCTTTGTTTCATTTTTTAGACAAACGATTCAATGTAATTACACTTAATATGATTATACTTACATCACAATTAATTAAGGTTTTTAGTTGAGATGACAAAAAGCTAATGGCACGAGCGGGATTCGAACCCACGATCTTCGGCTAGATACGCCGCTGCTCTACCACTTGAGCTATCGTGACCTCGATCATCCCTCCTTTTTGCCATTTTGAAAACTCATAAGGTGGGGTTGAGATAGGAAGTTGATGTCCGAGTGGATCAAGGTAACGATAGCTCAAGTGGTAGAGCAGCGGCGTATCTAGCCGAAGATCGTGGGTTCGAATCCAGCTCGTGCCATTAGCTTTTTTTCATCTCAACTAAAAACCTTAATTAATTGTAATGTATTAATTGGTCAAGCGGACACCGAAATTAGTGAATTTAATTATACTTACAGCAAAATGATGCTCAGTATAAGTTCTATTCAGGTTCATAATATTTTTGCAGATGAATATAAATGCATTATTATTATATATGATATATTTCGTGGTCCGATTAACCAAATAACTTTTTCTATTAATTAACCTTTATGTAAGGTATTGGTTGAAATGAAAAGTTAGTGTCACGAGCGGGATTCGAACCCACGACCTTCGGCTCAATACGCCACTGTTCTAACCACTTCACGAGCAGCGGTGGATTGACCAGAAGGTAGTGGGTTCGAATCCCGCTCGTGACACTAACTTTTCATTTCAACCAATACCTTACATAAAAATTAATTAATTTAAATAATTATTATATTTTTCTCACCTTACCGACGAAATAGTGTTTGCCATGCTAGCAGTTCTAGGTTCGAATGCAGGGTAGTTCTTGAATCTTCTACTTTATTTAAGGTTGTTAATGTGGCAAAAGTATTGAAACGTTGTTCAATCCATCGTCGGCGACATGCGGGTTGACGGTATGTATGACAGAAATTAATTTGCTATAATACTAATAAAAGTTTTGGCTGGTGCAAAGCATTAGCCCAAGATTTCTGCCACGAACTAAAATTTTTATGTTCGAATTTTTCATACTTGAATGCTATCAAAGTCACAATTTCTCTTTCAGCCAAAGGCTGTAACTAGAATAAATAGTTATAAATAATCAAGACGAATATTGGGGAAGTTGGAAAACGATGAAGTTTTTTTGAAGTGAGGAACATCGAAGAATCTTGAAAGGTTAGAATATATATTTTGATAGTAATTTTTTGATTATTATGTATTTCTATTTAATTATTTCTGGCTAAATCCTATTATCCTTTTTAAAAGAAATTGTAATTGAAGAGAATTGTAATTTAATTGCAATTCTCTTGTTCTACTATATTAAATACCTTGACAATTTAAAAATAAATAAAATTAATAAAACCCTCTTTAATAACAATAAAAAATCACTTTATATAAGATATAACCTTATAATGAACGACACAATTTCAAAATTACAATTCAGCTTTTAAATTATCATAACAAATTAACAATGGTATACAAATCAGTAATTTGTCAAAAGTATTGAAAATTGGTTGGAACCATCGTAGACGGCGCCCAAGTGGTTTTGACGTTAAACCCTCTTGTATGACAGGAATTGCTTGATTTTTTAATATTTATTTTTATAATATCGTTGTTACTTGTTAAACGTATAGTTTGTTTGTTTCTGGTTATTTTGGTATGATAGATTTGCTGAGTTCAGCTGTGATTCAGTACTTCCCTACGTTCAGTGGTTTGTCAATTATTTATTTAATCTATCATGTATTTTGTATGTGTTTAGATCTTTTAAAAATTTATCCTTCTCATTCAGTTTATAAAGAATATTGGAGAACAAGGTGAATAATGCTCATTTGGTTAATTTACCATTGACCCATCGGTTATCACCATAATCATTATTTAAGTGTCAGATTATTTTTAAGATCTGTGGTATTCTATTGTCACTGGTTGTCTAAGATTTTTTTCTCAAAGCTGAAATATACCTGGGAAATTAAAATGTATAATGTTAAACAAAAGAGGTATGTCGAGAGGTCTTCTGTTTTACTCATTTTCAGATCATACTCACTTGTTTGTCAGTAGGCAGCATTACAAAACTCCGAACTCACGTCTTTGAATAAAATGAAAACTGTAGCAGATATACAGTAGATAATCAGACTACGTACTACTATTTTAAAAATGAAGGGTCTAGGGGAAAACCGAGAATAGTTCATGCTTTGGTTAACATGATTATGTATAACATGAGTATCTAGGTTTGTGAAGTGTTTTATATTTAGCCAAAATTGTAAGTTATCTATTATAGACCACTTAAAAACATACTCCTATTGCTAAGTAAATAGGTATCATTGGGGGAGAACGATGTTAGTCCAATTTTCATTCAACCTGCTGGTTTGTGAAATGCAGCAGAAATTGGAGTTTCATCTATCAAAATTCCTGTATGTTGAATGAATACAGAAGATGAGTGGACGGAGGTTTGGATCATTATTTGTGGTCAGACTCGTGAACCGTATTTTTGAAACCTATACATATGAGTAAGCCCTTCTCGAACTAGGTCGATGCTTAAAAATTATGGAGTAAGAACACAAATTTCCTACAACAACACGTTTGTTGAAGAATTCTAGAGTACGATGTCATGCAAACTCCAAAGCATAACCAAGACGTGATCTTGTTTCCTAGTCTGATGCTCTTTTTCCGAGGGGTTCAAGACCATAAAATATTTTTCAGAAATTAAAGATGAGATGATGGATCGACCTGCTGTTGAACAACCTGGAAAAAGGATCTTCGGTGAGATCACAACAGAACGACAATTCTTTAAGTTTTTGCCGAGCTTTCGACGGTTATATCGTCATCATCAGGGCTTTAAGTCAATGAGTGTTGAATATGTTTTGACAAAAAAACTGCATTTATATCCAAATGTACATGTCTAAAGTAAAAAAAAAGGCATGTACTTACATGTATAACTGAACCTAGATACTGCTTCACCTAATTATAAATAATCTTATTGTAAATGCAGTTTTTTTCTCAAGACATATTTGAACACTTCAATCGAGTTAAAGCCCTGATGATGACGGTATAATCGTCGAAAGCTCGGCAAAACCTTAAAGAATTGTCGTTCTGTTGTGACCTCACCGGAGATCCTTTTTCCAAATTTTACAGAAAGTTTATGATCAATCAAGACTATATTTCAACAATATTGTCAATTCAATTAATTAAGGTGTTAGTTGATAAGAAAAAGTCAGAGTCACGAGCGGGATTCGAACCCACGTCTTTCGGCTAAATACGCCGCTACTCTACCACTTGAGCTATCGTGACCTCGATCCACTCGGACATTAACTTCCCATCTCAACCCCACCATTTAAATTTTCCCTTCTTTTTGCCATTTTTCTAATTGTAATCTATTTGATTCTCGGCGACAAATCAAATGGCCCCGGAGAGCTTTAGTGAAGATATACTTCATTTTAACTTATTAAAGCACTAGTTTTGTGGTCCGCTTGACCAATTAATATCTTTCAATTAATTAAGGTTTTTAGGTCAAAAGGTGGGGTTGAGATGGGAAGTTAGTGTCTGAGTGGATCTAAGTCACGATAGCTCAAGTGGTAGAACAGCGGCATGTCTAGCCGAAGGTTGTGGGTTCGAATCCCGCTCGTGACACTGACTTTGTTATCTCAACTAAAAACCTTAATTAATTGAAAGATATTAATTGGTCAAGCGGACTACGAAAACTAGTGAATTTATTATTGTCAATATAGAGAATATTTCACAACAATAAAGAATAAAATTTTTACCATCTAAGATGTTTTCTTGAATTGTGGAATGGATGATGAATATAGTAATTTCTTCTTCTTTTTTGTTAATTTTATTTAATTTTTTTTATTTCCAGTATAATTAAGTTCATTTATATTTCCGTAAAATTCGCCAACTAAAAAGTAAAAACTATTTTTCCTTATGTATTTCATTTCATTATTCTTCCATATTATTTTTGTATTTTAATTAGTAGACATCCTTATTGATACTTCACAGCACGTGGGAGCGTAACAGATTGTCATAGAACAAGTCTAAACATTTAACAAGTCTAAAAACTTTATTTTCTGTTTTAACAAATATGAAAGAATCGGTACTAACATTATTCTTCTCGACCAACATTTGTTTTCTATCAGTTTTTATTGTTTTCATAGTCATGTTTTGCTAAATGATTTTTCTCCGATAAGATAAGAGAAACTAATTAATTTATATCAAGTAAGATTGTATAGTACCAGGTTTTAACCCAAGGTCAACCATTTTTTCTTTTCGAAATGATCTTACCGATTATGAAGCTTTGTCATGAAACTGATAAATTCGTTTCATTCTATAGTATTAAGATTAGCAAAATAAATATCTTTTTCTTGGTTTTTCGTGATCAGGAGCACCTACAAAATTCCATATACATATACATCCATGGTTGTTCTTATTTTATTTGGCATTTTGTCGGCACCGATCATGAAAAATAAAGTTAGACACCGTGAAATGATTAGGTTTTTGAAAAACGACAATGGCAAAACTAACGATAATTGACAATAATGATAGTTATGATTTAAACAATATACAATAACTGTAAATTAGAGAGAGTTATATGAACAAGAAATAATGGAAACCGTAAACGACGATGTTTTAATCATGAAAGCAAGACGTTTGAATAATTTATTTAATCATAAATATTTAGACGTTAAAAAATAAGTGTTGAAATAATAATTTGCCTTCTTTATTATGAATTTATGTTATCATAAATTTTCAAAGGTGCTGCTTTGCTCGTTATAAAAAATGTTAAGTTATGTCAATGTCGTTGCTACTTTACAATTTGTCGGCCATTAGAAAGATATTTTTGAATTGTTAATGAGTATGGACATTTTTATTATTCATAATCAATGAAATATTTTCCTTCGTAAAATTCTATGTAGAATAAGTTAAAGAATAAAGGCAAATTTTAAGTAGATAACTGAATTTTTAATTAAATAAATATATGTAATTTTGTAAATATGTTGTTTTATGGTTAGGATCTGGGTGTAGAATGAGTTTACATGAATATAGAGTTCATTGGATATCCTTGTAATATTTTGTTTAAAATAAAATTTTACCAAACATTACTTAAGAGGTTGATCTTATTTTGGTGGGCCGACCATTCTTAGCATTTTTTTTCGATGGTTCGCAACATAAGCGGTTATATCAACTCGGGTTACCGGTGTTTTTGAAAAAAGAAAAAAAATTATAATTATGTCGGGTTCGAATGCAGTGCCCCTGGATTCGTACCCAGGACCTTCACCGTGCAGTGATGAGCGCCGTGTCAACGACTGAACCGCTGCGGCCACCGACGCCCCCTCTGTTACTTATAAAAAAAATATCACAGTAAGATAATAAAAGAAATAATAAATAATATTCCTTCAAAAGTTTACTTACCTATCTTCTTAAACTAGATTCTTCACTTTTAGGAGTTTCATACTCTAACGGTATTTGTGATATGACAATATATACAACACAACATATTTATTCAAAACCAATAAATGTTTTATTCAAAATATATTTATGAGAAAATGACACAAGAAAATAGGTGTTTTATTATTTTGAAAGTTGAAAAAAAGTGTAATGGGTTTCGATCTATTGAAAACCTGCAGGAGGTATTATAGTTTTTTCCATTTTACCCATTTTTTTCCTTAGATTAATTGTTTGAAAGAGAATTAACCTGGTCGGTTTCCTTCAAGTCATCACGTCTGACATTTAACAAATGTCATGCAGTGGAATCTAATAAAATAGGTATTCATTGTTATTCCCAACACATTTTGCTAAAATCGATGGGAGATCCTGTTCGTCCATGGTAACATTGAATGTTTAATCAACCAACCAATTAAACATTGTACGGATGAATTATTAAATTAACATTGGAGCCGTTATGACTTTCAATTCGACACCCGACCTTCGTGCTATCCCTGGTTGAGAAATCGGCGTATATGGGTTGAATTCCATCGGCCGACCATTGCACCGTAGTGAATTTTATGGTTGATAATTATTGGAACGGTTACCGAATTGCGAAAGTTTCCTTGGATCTCCTCTTATCAGAAATGTATCCGGTGAAAAGACGTGTTCGCAAGGATGGCAAACATTCCCATGGTAAAAATATCTTATATTAATTACTTCCATATTATTTACATTGTGAAAAAACAAAAATAAAATAATACTTCAGTACTGGAACATCAACTTTATAATTGTTATAATTGTTTACGACAAAGTAACTGGCGTAAAGGTTCGTGTGTCCGTTGAAACCCCACCATCCCTTGTGCCCAGGTCTTTGCCCACTACAACGTATCATCACTAGGACCGTAATCGTACCGAAACATGCAAATAAATATTCTTTACATCAGTTAATATTAGAAAATGCCCACTACACCGTTCCGTCACCGGCCAACACCGTACCGGGCCGTGCACGTTCAGTCAAAAATCGGCTGCCGAGAATATTTTGCAGGTGTCGGCCCGCTCCGGCTATGAAACGTGACCGTTGTGCGCATCCGGCCAACTGCGTTGCTGTCCCGTTCCACAGAAGTTCTTTGCATTTGACGAAGAGATCTGTGTTTGTGTTCTATTGTATTGTGAGTGCTTGTGTCTTAATAAAAATGAAGGATGAACTACTAATATAATCTGTTCGTAATTTCGAGTTTTTATACAATTTATAACATCAAGTGTTTTTTTGTTTTCCTCTTCCTCGTCCAAAATAATGGCATTCGTGGCCAATTCTAGTATAGACAATTTTCTAATAGCCATACTTTATTTAGTAATTTCACTCCACACAAGAAAACCAAAGTTCACAAACGACGCGTTTTTAAAAAAGAAATGTACGACAGCGACTGAAGCAGGGCGGCTATGAAACGTTTTTACAAACGCGTTACATACGGGCAAAGAACGCGGTTAATCCGTTGCAGTGGGCATAGTAGTGACCGGAGCGTTTTTTTTTTTTTTTTTTTTTTTTCGTGCCTGACAAGGTCCTAGTATGTTACGTTCTGGTGAGCAAAGACCTTACCTAAACGGGCCGATAAGGGACTGCTTTTCTCGGTGCTCCAGTTGTAACTTGCTCTGATGCTGCCGAGAGGAACGAACGTCTTTGCATCCGGTTTCGGTGCTCATGCGATCCGTTCGTAAAATCGGAATTGTTAGCTTCCTTGCATTAAGACATACAACATTTTAAGTTTAATTTTCTTTTCTTAATTTTCCAGGTGCCGGCAGAAAAGGTCGGACGGAACCTAGCAGATATCGTGGTTTTCTAAACCATCATATTATCCAGGGCCTTAGTAATTACCTTAATAGAGGGTTTAGGTGCTGCATTAACTTTGTTCCGAAAAGAACATTGGCGAGGAAGACTACACCCCCGTTCCATCTCAAGTGTTTATTTTAGTTTTTGTATATTTAACTATTTGAATTATTTAAGTCGCGACGTCACCAGGGCACTCCTTATTTAATGGCGATTTCAATAATGTTTACAGGTAGGTCGTGGCAGGAATGGTTTTTATATATTGAGTGTATAATGTGAATGAAAAGGGGAAAAATAAACCACCATGGGAGACACAAGCTTCTACTATACTTTAAGAGGTGAAAATTTATTAAACATTAAATTCGAATCTTCTATTTTGAATAAACTGACATATAATAAGTATGGTATTCAAATTTAAAATCTCACCTTGCATTCTCTGTTTTCAAATCAAATCTAACTTATAAATGTTTATTTCATAGGTTAAATTTCTTGTTACCAGATGCTGCGAAGACTAATCAAATTCCAGACTTAGTCTAAATATTGCAGTTCACATTTTCTACATATCCAAAATAGGATATGTTCTTCCAACAACCATCCTTCCTTAAGGTCCATGGAAAAGTTCAGAAAAAATATAAAAATTTAGATGAGCTAGGGAAAACAGAACAAACGATGACGCGTAAACACTCTTTATAATAGAAAGATCGTGAATTTATTTGACTTACTAAAACGTACCCGAACTATTTCCTGAAAAGGAAACAGTCTATAATAATCAACCTTTATAATTTGTTAAAATAATATGAATATATTAGTGAAAATTAATACGTGAAGTTCTTTTCCGTGACAGTGCAAGGCTTAATATTTCATTTTTGCCATGGCAAAAATTGTTCCAATGCCACGTTAACACTACATGACGCATTCAGACAACTAATTTTATAGTTTGGAAACTTAAAAAAATCAGATTTAATGAAAAAAAATGTATATCTTGCTGCTATAATTTGCTAATTCAAAACAGTTTAGATG